>NC_134885.1:9222606-9307606 GCF_041734735.1 Babylonia areolata | reverse complement strand
GGTACTCAAACTCTTTCTCCATCTCGTACGTCTTGAACTGCTGTTTCCGCTTCTTGTCCACCTCTTCCAGGTCGTGGGTCGTCTGTCAAAGGTCACACCATCAAGTTAAAGTAGTAGAAATAATAATAATAACAAAAACAACAACAATAATCATAATCATGATAATCTAATTCATAAAGCTCCTTTCCATGTAAAACATGCTCAACTGCAATGTACAGTGTCAATATTGACTTTAAAACATGCATTTAAACGCTAAAGTGAAAAACTATCACACACACACACACACACACACACATAATCATCACAGACTCATCATACATACACACTTACCATACATACCACATGAAAAAAAACTTAAAAGTCAGGAATAAATGTGAAATATAGGGTGTGCAATACCCGAAATGATTTCAATAAGAAATATATGTAATCAAAAATATATACAAACAAACAAGTGTACAAACATGTAATGATTTGAATAAGAAATATATGTAATCATACAATACAAACAAAAGTACAAACAAACATGCATACATACACACACACATACTTAGAAACATATTCAAACATATTGCAGACATGTTTACATGCACACACACACACACACACGCATGCACACACACATGCACACACACACACACACAAATAAGCATACTGAAATTACTGAAAACATGCCATCACAAACAATGCTCCATGTAAACGAACCCCTGCCCCCCCACACACACAACACACAGACATACAACACAATACACTCACAGTCTCCTATAAAGTTTTACAAGTCAAATCCTGTCATTCTACACACCTTCTTGATCAAGTTCTCCAAATCCTTCATCTCGAACGAGTGAGGGTTGCGCAAATCCAGATGACTGGGGATGTCCATACGATTCACCCCGACTCCTGAAAAGGGGCGCAAAAGACCATGTATATACACATACGAAACACTGTCTGACAAATACGGATTCAGTCGCACTCATAGCAATGATTCAGGACTGTAGTTTAGTGACCAAACATTCTGCTGCTCACAATAATAAACAAGGGGAAAAGCTGATGGAAACAGTGACACAATGATGGTGGATCTTTGGAGGAAAAAGTGAGCAAATGGGAGGCAACGACAATGGGGGGTGGGGGTATGGGGGGTGGGGGAACAAGAGGATGAGCCGGAGGAGAGGGAGTGATTTGAGGAAGGAGAGTGGGACCAAGATCAAGACTTTTGGGGAGATAATCATTCAACTTCAATAGAAAAAAAAAACAGAAAAAAAACCCCACACAGTCACAATTACAGTTTATACATGGAACAAGACAAGTAAAACACTGTAGTGCTTCCCCCCTCTCTTCATCACCCCCACCCCCCAATCTCCACCACCCTGTCTTCAGTTTCTTTGATGAGTAAACACACACATATACAAAATCCAAACTTGTGACCCTGACTTTGGTCAGGTGACATGGATAGACCACTCTTCTGAGATATTACAAATACTGACTAATAATTCAAGTGATATCACAATTCACTTGCAGGCTTTTTCTTTATTCCCTGTTGTGTTATTCATATTCAGCTAAGATCACTCGGTTTGGGTTTTTTTGGGTTTTTTTTGACAAACCCACAGCATAACAACAGCCTCCACTTAGTTCTTCCTCTTGGAATGTAATAATTCTGCATGATGTGTAAAAATCAATGCATATAATCCATGTTGTGGTATCAAATGTATGTAAAACATCAAGAACAGAAATACATTTTTTATAGAGAGGAACTTCAAGTAAAGTTTCTGGAGATTCAATCACCCAAATTAAAACTTGTTTTTTTGTAACCAACATTAATGGTGAAGGCAAAATAATACATAACTCTGACATGTTAGAATGAATGCCATTCTTCAAACTGCAGCAAAAGAAATCAACACATTTATATGAGAAATTCATCCTGTCTGTGTGGGTTGTTTGTTTTTTTAACATGCTTCACATCACATCATAACACACATGTGCTTGTATTACTTTTCCTCAAATGGAAAAAACCAAAAAAAAACATGTATGAGTAATTAACGGTTTTCCTTATCCTTGTGACTTTAAACAAAGGTCAAAGTCAAAAGTGATTTTCGTCAGGTTTGGAAATTTCCTTTTTCATGAGTATAGGATCCATCAAATCCATCCCAGAATTTGTGAAACACAATATCCACAATGTCTAAGCCATTTGCCATCATCACCATGACCTTGACCTTCAATGAAAACTAAAAACAACTATGTAAGCTCAGTTTCACATGTTGTGATGGTGTGAGAACTTTTGGTGTTTTGAAAGTACATCAATATTCAACCAAGTTAGTAGTCAAACTGTTGCTGTCTCAGAAAAGGGCAAATGATAAAACTATTTGATCCTTGAACCAAGTCCTGGACCAAACTCTCAAGTTCAACCAACTGAATAAATTTCACAACCAATGCAAGTCACCATTATTTTTTTTTAACATTTCCTCAGTAACACTTACAGTAACATAACTACTTATCACAAAAAAAAACAACGGAAAGGCAAAAAGTGATCAAAATAGCAAGTAACATAAAACTCCAAACTGAGAAAGAAAACAGAAAGAAAAAATACTTAACACTTACTGTTCGAAATAACTAACCACTGGTTAACATAAAACATCTTCTACAACCAATCTTTATGTCTACAGAGCAAAGCAAAACACTAAAAGCTGAACAGAAAACTTACACCACTATCCTATGTCAGTATATAACCAAAAAACTACTGAAAGAAACACTTTTAAAAAAAGAATAATAATGTTTAATGGGTTTTTTTCTTGTTCTTGTTAAGTGTGACAGCAGTGCAAAAAGAAATGCTGACAAGTGTAATGTTAAACGATCACTGTGCATATATACTGATAATGGCAAAGCAAAACAGTGTGGGAAGTCACAGTATTTCATAGTGTTTTCCTAACGGACCACAGCATGAAACAGAAAGCAGCAAATTACTTTCCATAAAGGGCATCAGTTATTGGTTGGTTGGTTGGTTGATAGTTGTTTTGTGTGTGTGTTTTGGGAATCTTTAAAAAAATCATTTTGACATAGGAGTTGCAAACCTGCACTTGTTTTCCTCCACTATCATTTTGTTCCACGTTTCTATTCTGAGTGTGTGTGTGTGTGTGTGTGTGTGTGTGTGTGTGTGTTTTGCGTGTGTGTGTGTGTTTTGCGTGTGTGTGTGTGTGTTTTGCGTGTGTGTGTGTGTGTGTGTGTGTGTGTGTGTGTGTGTGGTGTGTGCGAGTGTGTGTCTGTGTTTGTGTGTGTGCCTGTGTGTGTGTGTGTGTGTGTTTGTGTGTGTGTGTCTGTGTGTGAGTGTGTGACTCTTTCTGCAGGACAAAGCTGTCAATCCTCACTCATGTACAACAATTAAACATATTCACAGCTACTGTTAACTATCCAAACAACACTAAACTGTATTCAAAAACTCTTTTCTGGAACAGCTGTCACAACTGCTGTAGTACTTTCAGAAGTGTACCTTATAAAACAGAATCACCACTGTAGTACCAATTACTGCTCACCTATAATAACAACAGCTGAAACGTATATGCATATAATAAATCAACCACGATGACAAAGGCTATCACGATAAATAAATACCACTGCTTCATGATTTTTATGGCATTTTTATTACTGACTATGGCTGCCTACACAAAAGGGTAAAGATGGTGATAAAAGTAAAAGCCTGCTCTTGGACTTGTGTAAGTAAACATAGGACTTGCATTCTGTGATCACCGACGAAAGACTGCAGCAATTTCACAACACTGAGACAACTTCAGCAGTCCACTGGACAATAAGCAAAATGACTTGAACTGTCAGAAGGCCACGGCCATCCCCCCCACCCCCTCCCCAAAACATTGTAGAACTGATCAAATCAAAAAAGTGCACCAGCACATTCATAAAAGGATCCCACACAAGACTGTCAAGCACTGTTACAGAAGTTTCTATCAACCTTTCTTCTTATGGAAAAAAAAATTTTCATATAATAATAATCCTTGACATCTCACTATCCAACAATCCTTAACACATTAAATTTACTTCATCCAATATGTACACATACACCTATGGAGTTTTTGAGATTTTTTTTTTTAATAGAAAAATCATCCTAAACATTTCACTTCTAACAATGCTTACTGCAACATCTATTTCATCCAACATGTACACATACACCTAGAGAGTTCTCAAGAAAAGGTCTTTTTACAGAAAAATCATCCTGAGCATTTCACTTCCTTGCAATCCTAACCACAATTAATTCATTTCATCATGACAATATACACACTGCTTGCTAATCATTATCATTATTATTATACAAAATTGTACCAAAGGAGGGTGGAGGAAAACTACTGCTACATAAATGTGTTCCACTGAAATAAAAACCCCAATTTCTACAACAACAAAAAATGCCACCTTTTAAAGTAAAATTTTCCCACTTTCTACAAGGGAACAACTCGATAAAACAAGTGACAAAAGAGACAAACAACAAAAAAACCATCCCAAACGAAATTAACACTAATAACTGCACATTCACACACACACACACACACACACACACACACATACATGGACACATTTTAAATTGACAAAAACGACATTAATAACTATTAAAACTTTAATATAAAAAATAAAAAGTGACTGACAATTACTTTTTGGTATCAAACACACACACACACACATACACACATGCACACACACACATACACACTTTCTCTCTCTCTCAGTCACACCACCACACTCAAACCACCCACTCCATTAAAAACTCCACCCCCCAACCCCACCCTTCATCACCACAGCTAAATTCACCAACACTAACAACAACATCAACAAAGAAGAAGACACCACACAAAAACACAACAACAGAAAAGAAAAACAACAACGAGAGAAAACCAAACTAAAAGAGGACCTCACAGGTAGGCGTGTCAGAAGCCCACAACAAGACACCGAGCAGTGTCAGCACCCCACTGAATCAATGCAAGGCAACGGAACCAAGGAGGGAGGAGGAGGAGGAGTAGGAGGAGGAGGAGGACAATGAGGAGAATTTACCTCCATGGGCGGCAATGAAATGCAAGACTTGCGTACCCGACATGGACTTCATCTTGGCCAGGGCCAGCTCCTGCAGCCGCTTAACCTCCATGCGTTTGATCTCGTCCAGCTGGTTCCGGATCGAGTGGTTCACCAGCTCCAGGTGCATGGCGATCGCTCCGCTCTGTGGGGGGTGTACAGCTTGTATAATCTTACAATTATCATTATCACTGTTATATTTTAATACTATTACTATAATTATCATCATAACTACCATTTAAATGAATGGTTCAACAGCACCAGGTGAATGGCGATCGCTCTGCTCTGTGGAGAGGGAGGGGGCAGGAGGGCATACAGCTTGTAGAATCTCACTACAAAGTATGATTATCATCAATATTGTTATATTCTATTTCTATTACTATTCTCATCATAGTTACCATTTAAATGAGTGGTTCACAAGTTCCAGGTGCATGGCAATCTCTCCACTCTGTTGGGAAGGGGGTGGGTGTACAGCCTGTAAATCTTTTTTTACTTTATTACAATTACTATAAGAGCTGCAGACTGACCCTGATGTCAGAAGCGTTTGTAGATTCCAGTTTCTTGCGGAACTCACTATCGGACTCCAGGGCTTCCACCACTTGCCGCAGGTAGCCGTCGTACTCCAGTTGTGTGCCCTGCCACACACAGCAGTACACCATACACATTGTATTGCATTGTATTGTATTGGATTGGATTGTATTGTGTTCTATTGTGCTCCATTGTGTTCTATTGTATTGTATTGCATTGCATTTCACTGCATTGTATTGTACTGTACTGTACTGTACTGGATTATCTTGTAATGCATTAATTTTTATCATATCATATTATGTCGTGTCATATCATGTCATGTCATGTTGTATATGTTGTGTTCTAATACTTTTTGTCACATCAGATTTCTCTGTGTAAAAATCAGATTGCTCTCAAAAGCCAAAGTGAAGCATCACTTTTTTTTTCTTTTTTTTTTCTGCAAGTGTGTTTATTTTACTATCAAAGTGATTTTTTTTTTTTTAACAAGAATTTTGCCAATGACAACCCTCTTGTTGCCATGGGTTCTTTTTTTTTTCAGCAGATGGGAAGATATCAGCTGATGTCCTAACATACAGATGGAAACAGACATGATAATTTCAAGTCACACTGACAAACATTTTAAATATATGATTAAATATATGCACAAACTGTCACCTATAGCATTTGTACTGCTGGATAGAAAAGTAAAATACAACAAATCCAGTGTATTCTATACAGTCAACACATTTCACAAACTTAACACAGAAGTCAAACAACATGTCTTGCCATATGGAATGAATGAATCAATAAATGAACAGTGAACAATTAAACAGAACAGCTTAAATTACGTGAGCTTTTTTTTTCTTTTCTTTTTTTTCTTATTTTTGCCCATCACCATGGGAAAGCATCTGAAAATCTCTCTGGCCCTGTTTTCTGTTGTTAATTATGTATAAGTAATGTAAGAAAGTTATTTACCATTATTACTGTTATCATTATCATGCAATGGAGATACCTAAAACCTTTCATCCCTTCCCCAACCATAATCCAAACCCTTACCTTATTTTTATATACCGGTATATGCATGATTGTTTCATGAAACAGATGCATAAATACATAATGAAATGAATGAAAATGATAAAATGAACAGACAAGACAAAACAAAGGCTGCCCAAGCAAACTGACAGAACAGGTGCGTACAGATTTCTTCTACAAAAACATGACCCAGCTAAAAAGCATCAGTACTGGATGATCCTGTATTTCACACATCATCAATTCAGCGTCAATGCTGTGGAAACATCATGACAAAAAACACCAAGCACATTCACACTGACTTTGCTGAGAATGCATAGACAATGATACTGTATAATTCACAGCTTTTACTTCATCACTCAATGTGGTGCATGACTGATGACTTTTATGTTGTGAACTCATCCATACCAGTAGCCTCAACAGCACGGAGAGAAAAGCAAGAGAGAGAGAGAGAGAGAGAGAAACGCCTTTGACGCTTTGACATTTTACTGTCATTACCCGCAAGGGTCTATGACAGAGAGAGAGAGAGAGAGAGAGAGAAGAGAGAGAGCGACTCTGAGAGAGTGAATGAGCAAGAGTAAGAGAAAAAGTGTTAAAGTGTGTGATTGTGTGTGATTATGTGTATGACTCTGTGTGTGTGTGTGTGTGTGTGTGTGTGTGTGTGTGTGTGTGTGTGTGTGAGAGAGAGAGAGAGAGAGAGTGAGTGTGCATAAATGTGTGTGTGAGTGTATGTGTGCATATATATGTGTGTCTGTGCATGCGCATGTGTGAGGATTATTTTTAAGTTGATGTTAACTGACCAGCTCATACCAAGACATCAATGAGCTGGGGGCTACCAGTTAAAATGTCATCCATTTCACAGCTAAATCTTTGAGAGAGTTATTCTAACTTCCAAACAGGACAGAATTCTGTACATCATGAGACAGGGCCAAAAACCATGAGATAAATCCAACGAAACGCAGCACGAAGTGCAGTCTTGCTGTACCAAATCTAGACATCATCTCCATGGCATCATTTTGATCATCATAGTCCTCCATTTTGCTACACACACACACACACACACACAGAGACACACACACAAACACACACACCTCACACATCACACAAACACACACTGGACAGACACACAGAGATGAGAAACAGTAAGAGGGAAATGGGAGAGATACGGACAGGCAGGCAGAGACAGAGAGCTGAGAGTATTGTGCTGTTACTCTCTACCACCAACATCTAAGTCCTGGATGAGTTTCCCGTTACGGATATACATTCGTGTACAGTGGATCAGTACATGTCACAGGTGACATGGGATGCAGAAGACGACCACCATCAACAACTTCCTCCTTACACATTACCTATAAGTATATGTCTTAAGTGATACACACAGGGATGTCCAACATATTATGTGGGCTGTAAGTGGTGTGTGTGTGTATGAGCACATGTACACAGAACTGTGTGCACATTACTGGCAGTAACATGTACATTTCACAACACACACACACACACACACACACATATCTCTGTGTGTCTAATGTGTAAAATGTTCTTGTAAACAGTCAAGTACGGTGAACTAACATGGAGAAGCGGCGTGCTACACATATGTTTAACAGTATTACTATTATACCAGTCCTGTCTTAAAAATTGCATCTGTTTCACCTATTTCCCTTCATATGCTTGTGTTTATCAGCGATCATCAACAAATATTGGTGTAATCATAAATGTATACAGCTGATTTTGTGATGAGGACAAACATAACAGCATTGGATGCAACACCCTCTGGATTCCAAGAACTCATGTACCAATGGATCAGAGTTAGTGCTAAACAATTAATCGAATTTAATTTGAATATCGAGGACAGATGACTGGAAAGTTTAGAGTTTAAACACAAACAGAAGCTTAAGTAGCAATGTTCAAAACAGAAGCTTAAGTAGCAATGTTCAACTATTTTCAAACAACAGAGTTCAACTGCTTTCAAATAACTTTTACCCTGAGAGGAGTATGATGTCACACACACACACACACACACACACACAGAGAGAGAGAGAGAAGAGAGAGAGAGAGAGAGAGAGAGAGAGAGCCTATCTTACGGTGTATATGTCAAACAACCACACAATTATTTATCAACTGCACTAACTTCACAACTGACTAAAAAAAAACTATAAAAAAAAAAGAACTGAAAAGAAAAAGAGAGAAAAGTGTAACTGTAAGACATGTACAATACTGCTCACAAACATGTGAGTAGTTCCTAAACCTTTGCATGTTGGTAGACCGTAGATGCAATGAAACAGGATATGTTTGGAAACAAATCCAGAAGCCTGTAAAATGAAACTGAGCAGGTACAGCAAAATGAATTTGATTCCCTTAAAAGCGAACAACAAAAAACAATGTGCAACAAAGCATCTTTGCACAACAACAGACATCAAGACAAACACCAGAACACTTCACAAACAATGGTCTTACAATTTTCATCCATAAGACCATCAAGTAAGTTGCCTGGCAAACTATAATCTGAGCCAAAAATGCGTAACTGGTTTGTGTGAGCTCACATGCTAACAAACGTCTGAATCTTCTTTTATTGACATGCTTGTACGAATGTATTCTGCATGCATGAATACCAATATTTGTGCATTCAAGTGTTCATGTGTGTGTGAATGTACGGAAAAATCCCACCATCAACCCCATTTCTTGCTACAATAACTGATAAGAAGGAAAATATATTGTATGATTACCGCTTTTATGATACAATTTCATATATTCATACATGGGGAAAATGCAATTCAGAATGTGGAACAACAGAATGCTGGCAACAAACAAAAATGTATTTGATTTTGTATTTGTATTTCTCTTTTTATCACAACAGATTTCTCTGTGTGAAATTCGGGCTGCTCTCCCCTGGGAGAGCGCGTCGCTACACAACAGCACCACCCTTTTTTTTTGTATTTTTTCCTGCCTGCAGTTTTGTTTTTTCTCATCGAAGTGGATTTTTCTACAGAATTTGGCCAGGAACAACCCTTTTGTTGCCGTGGGTTCTTTTACGTGCGCTAAGTGCATGCTACACACGGTTTATCGTCTCATCCGAATGACTAGCGTCCAGACCACCACTCAAGGTCTAGTGGAGGGGGAGAAAATATCGGCGGCTGAGCTGTGATTCAAACCAGCGTGCTCAGATTCTCTCACTTCCTAGGCGGACGCGTTACCTCTAGGCCATCACTCCACATGTGACTACAGAAAGCAGAACAAGTACAGTTCCCTCAGATCATGATGTATTCTGTGTAGACTTTCCTCGGAAAAATATAAACAACATATACAGAGAAACACCCTCCTCACATAAGACCACAGCAAAGCCACACATCACACCCCCATTCCCTGTCTCCTCCACGTCACCAACACAACAGCAAGCAACACTGTGCCTCATGATCCACAACCACTGCAGTGTTTCTCCTCGCTATCCATCCCACTTTCTCACAGTTTTACCACCTTCTCTTCCTCTTTTTCCTCCTCCTCCTCCTCCTCTTCATCCTCTGCGGGGTCTTGGAGTGAGTGTCCCTTGGGAACCAGAACTTTCACTCCTTGCTGTGATTGAGTTGGGAAGAGAAAGTAGCATGATAATGGAGGGGACAGTTTTGAGAACAGACTGAATTTTTGTCAGTGCAATCCAACCACGCTGGGGAGGAAACAGGGCAATGAGTCAAAACACAACATCATTACTGAACATGGAATTAATATGGCATTAACACAAACTCAAAACTTTTCTGATTCTTTACCTAACATGCCAAGCAGACACCACAAATATGTGTATCATTTTATTCAGATACATTTATCTCCGTTTCTCATGACACACATACACTCTCTCTCTCTCTTACCTATATGATCTCCTATATCTTTCATGATAACACACACACACACACACACACACACACACAAACATAAGAAAACTGCAGGAGTGGGAAAAAAAAAGAAGCAATAATTGGAGATTGGAGAGCTATTACTTCCATTGTATCACTGATCCATGTATTTGTTGCAACAATGTCATTACATCAACAACTTCAAGTGGTTGCCCAACAGCAATACTGACGCTGAAGGGGTTTTTATTTGAGGCTGATCAGATGTTGGGCTGTTTAAAAATTTTAACACTAGTCAATATTTAAAAACTTTCACAAGTTCCATCTAATCTTTGACGTTTTTACGAGCTTTCAAAGACCTAAAAAAATGTTATCCATTTTTTTTCTGGATCATCAAAGATAAAAAAAAAACAACTCCAAACCCATCTACTGCTATAGACACAGTCAACTTCCTGACAATCTGATGTAGGTTGTGTTTTTTTCGGGGGGTGGGAGGGGATGTGGGGGTGGGGGGGGGGGTGGTTCCTGCCATAGCAAAGGACAGAATCTCTGTTGTGAACATTCTTTATCACATAGAAATTAACATCATCAACATAGCTTTCCAGCAAAGCAACAAGCAAAGAAACACTTCAGCAATCCCACAGGACTGTTTTCAACAAAAGATAAATGGGCAAGACAGCATGTGATACACAGGCTCTATGACAGCAATATCTGATTTCCCTGAATCATGACCTCAGAACGGCTGCAGACAGCAGAGATAGGCAGTCACAAATCACATACAAAAGAAAACAAATACCAAAGTCACACATGTCTGTTTCCAGAAACAACAAAATCTTTTTTTGTAAAATAAAAGATTTTTCAGAAGATTAATAATAATAATAATAATAATGCAGAATAAAGAAAGGTGCAGTCAATGGTTGTGTTTCTGTGGAAGGAAAGGGAAACGGTGCTGTGGGAGGGTGGGAAGAAGTCAGCAGGGTCAACAGATAAGTGGAATTTTGTGAAGGTGGTGTATAAAAAATACTGTCTTGATAAGAGGATAAAAATGAGAAAAGGGACAACAAAACAACAAAAAAAGCAACAGAGGACACCCTGAGGCTGTGGCAGGGAACAGGGATCTTCTTCCATGGTGAAGTAACATAATGAAAGTACACAAAAACATATTCATAATAATACTCCTGGAAACCTTTATATAAAACCATGGCAGAGAACAGATAACTGAGATTTCAAGTTGCCACAACTGTTCCCTCAGTTGAACACCATGGAGATTTAAATAACAATGTGGGTTTGTGAAACTCTAAACTTTACAGATTTCTGCAGTGGAAACAGACCTGATAGTAGTGATATTATTCTGATTGACATACAAATAACGATTTAACAAGAAGATAAATGAACTGAAAATACATGTAATTTTATTTAACAGGATGATGAGATAAGCAAATATGCATGTTTTTTTCCACCCACCCTAGGAGATGGGGGAAAAAACAAAAAGATATGCATCATCTGACACCACTCACACCACATCACAAATGTCAGCAGCAAAATAATGCGCAGTTGACACATAACTGAAGACAATGCACCCTCAAGCATGAATGTCATTTTTATGCACATACTTAGGTCATAACCAGCTGTGCAGCACTGCGGTTTTATACATGTATATCATATGTATAGAGAGAGAGAGGTCATGAATCCTTGTGAAGGGAAAATCAATATCAATATCCCTGCATACAATATAACACCCAAGTCAGGTGTATTCACCTCCAGGAAATAAAACCTAACAGCTTGTACTTTACATACATCTACTCTAAATGCTGTGGTTAGTCTCATATTAGACCCAATAGAGGAGAAGGGATTTATGAACAAACCTCGAAACGTTAACAAAAGTTTAAAAGGTCATATATGTAAAAGCCCACTCATATACATGCGATTGAACAAGGGAGTCACAGCCAATGAACGAAGAAGTTTGATTCATCTAACTCAAGAGTCTGACAAGAAAAGAGACACACACTGACACAGAGAGGGATTCAAGATTCAAGATGGTTTATTCATGTATAGGCCTAGGCCCCTTATGAAGGGGAATGTGAACATTATTTTACAAACAATACATCACGGCACTGTGAGCATCAATAAACACAGTCAAACAAAAAGATACCGGCATTACAGTTCAATGTGTAGAACAATAAAAGAAAAAAAACAAACAAACAAAAGAATACATACAGCATTTTCACGAAGTAGCCATTTCTCTGAATTTGAAAGCTTTGTATAGAAATAGTGAAAATTTGCGAACAACTTCAGGGGAAGTAGATGACATCAATAAGTTCAATTTAAACAACGTAGGTTTACTATAATATTTAGGCTGAATAAACTCCTCTCGAATGTTCCTTAAAGCTGGACAGCAAAGAACAAAGTGTATCTCATTTTCTTGTGATTCTTTACATAGTGGACAGGTCAGATCACTGTCGTTACATGTTCTGTATCTGTAATGATGGACCGCTAATTCTGTAATACCTAATCTAAATCTTGTCGTCATATATTTTAAATGTCTATCCATATTCAACACTAAGTAAGGTTTCAGATCAGACACACTGCAAAAATTCTTATAGAAATTAAATCTTTCACTATTCTGAATATGATCAGACCACTTCTGCCATCTACAATCAATCAGACGTTGTCGAAACACACCGATAAACGCCTGGATGCTACCAACACCTTGGTTTAACCAAACAAATCCAAATCCATATTCAAACAAACAATGGCGAATCTTAGTTACCCAGTTCACTCTGCCTCTAGCATCTAAATCATATAGCATATTATAAGCTTTGCGGGGTATTCTATTATGTTCCATTGACACAGAGAGGGAGGGACAGGGAAAGCAAGCCAAGAATGTGAATGCATGGTTGTGTGAAATATTTTTAAGTAAAGTAGTTTAAAACATTTACCATTCAATATGAGTTTGAAAATGGATGTGATTTTGATGTGCTTGCATTTTGTTTTTCATCCTCCATGCCCAAAATGTGGATAAAAGATTTATTAAATCTTGAAACATTTGTGCATTATGCGTGCGTGTGTGCGTGTGAGAGAGTGAGAGAAAGAGAGAAACAGAGAGAAAGTGAGTGACAGTGAGTGAGTATGCATATGAGTGAGAGTGAGGGAGAGAGAGAGAGAGAGAGTCAGAGAGAAAGTGAGCGACAGTGAGTGCGCTATGAGGGAGAGAGAGAGAGAGTGTGTGTGTGGGTGTGTGTGTGGGTGTGTGTGTGTATGTGCGTGTGTGTATGTGTGTGTGTCCATCTGACTGATGTATGAACAAAGTGCAAAGACACAATTAGACCATGCCCTTCATGACCGTAGTCCTCACTCTTCTGAAGTCTCACTTAACAATAAAATGTTATTAACAGATCCGGACAAAGAACCAGCAAAAAGATCATTGCTATGATGAAGTTTGCCGCCCATGAAATTCATTACTTTTCATTTTTATGGTACAAATCAATTAATCCCATTGGAGAAAAAGGACCCAGTCCAAGCAATGGCAAATGAACATGAATCATGGAGGGTGTTTATCAACTGAAGATGGATGAGGATGTCCAGTGAAGCAGGTCATATCCAATGGCGGTGTAAAGGAAATGACAGTAAGAGATACGTTACCTTTGTCAAAACTTTCAGGATCCCTTGCTGAGTCTGACATTATAATATCTATAAATACAATGTGCATATGTTTACACGCGTGCACACACACACACACACACACACAGGAAGTGAAGGAAAGGACAGACATATGACAAATTCTCTCTCTCTCTCTCTCTCTCTCTCTCACAGAAAAAGAAAAGAAGAAAAATACTCATTTGAAAATCCATGGGCTTTCTGTGCAGTACTCTCCGGCAAGATGTAAACACGCATGTATGCGCATGATCACACACACACACACATAAAAATATAGTTTTGAATTATCCAGAGATTTACTTGTCAAATTAAACTTCTCAGCAAGATAGGAAACCCTAAGAAAAAATAATAATAATAAAATAAACATCCACATATCCACATTCGCCAGCTGCCATTCCACATTAACGTGTTTTCTAGGAATTTAACCTGTGAGAATTTATGTTTAATTATTTTAATACCAGTCACATTCTATTTTGGGGGCAGAGTCACATCAGATATGCTTGAATGACACTTAAAGAGACAATAACCCTGCAAACAATACAGATTTATTAAATTAATACTAATATTAATGTCCTTTTCCTCACACTGTGTTTAAGATCTTTATGAGACTTGACACTATTAATGACCTTGTGATTATCCTGATAAGGATAATGACTTGTCTAGACAAAACGGCTGACGACCTGTCATGATACTGTTTATGACCTTATCCTGACAGTGATACTATTAATGACCTTATCCTGACACTATTCGTAACATGTTAACACTGTCAATTACCCTATCCACACAGTGACACTGTTAATGACCTCATTCTCACACTATCAGTGATCTAATTATGATGATCTAAATCACTTTATCTTCATCTCGAATGAGATGATAAACTAAGGTCCTGTGGGCAGCATGCATTTAGCACAAGCAAAAGAACCCACGGCAACAAAAGGGTCATCTCTGGCAAAATCCACTTCCATAGGGAAACAAATAAAACAGCAGGCAGGAAAAAATGGAAAAAAATAGGTGGCACTATCAGTATAGCAACATTCTCTCCCTGGGGAGAGCAGCCCTAGTTTCACAAAGAGAAACGTGTGACAAAAAGAGTAGTACAATACAATACCATCAAAGACCTTATCATGACAAAGTTAGTGACTTATTCAGTTACTGTGTAAATAATGTTACTAACTTTGCAAGCAATCAGTGACCTTATCTGACTAATTCAAGTTATTCAACAGGATAGTCATTCTCTAAATGACCTTGCTTTGTTGCAAGCAGTCAGTGACTATATATCCTGATTTAATTTTGACTTTACCAGTGCTTCCTCCTCTTTGGAACCGGCCTCCACGGGGTCAGGGTGAGGGGGTCCCCGTTTGTTGTTCACAGGTTTGGCGTACGCCTGATGAAGCATAACAGTGAGCACAGTCACCGCACACATCAGTGTTTTCCACCCCATTCTGTGTCCTGAAAAACATACACAAGCCATGTTTTATGCTAACTTGCTATCACTGGTTGTGGTAGTCAGACTGGTAGTGGTGGTGGTGGTGGTGGTGGTGGTGATAGTAGGCAGGGGTAGGGGTGTTTGTGTGTATGACTCCTGTCATAAAATATTCTGAAGATCTGTCCAACTATAATGCTATTTACTTTAATGAAATTAAAAAGTTTTGTTTTTGGTGTAAGAAAACTATCTGGATCTAAATGTACTGAAAACAAAAGAAATTTTAATAGATTTTCGGACAGACCCCTTGCCTATGCTATATTATATATAGCTAACCTTGTTATAAATGGTCAAACAGTGGAGAGAGTCAATGTTTATGGGGACAATCTTAGACAATACACTGACTTTTGACAGGAATGTTGATTCTACTCATATGAAATGCCAATCTAGAATTTTTTTTTTTTTTTGCAGAAACTAAGAAATATTGGATTAAATTCCAATATTCTTCAAAGCTACTACCAATATTGCATTGATTCTGTGCTCACAGTTTCATTAATAAATGTGCTGGTACAGAAGTTTGGGGAGGAGGAGGGGGGAGTAAGCGTGTTTAGAATAATGTCATGAGTGTGTGCAGTAAAGTTGTAGGAGTGAAACAAACCAGTAAGAGATTTATGAGATGCGAGTGGTTCAGAAAGTTGGGCAGATAGCAACTGAGACACCCATATTTTATCAAAGTACTATAAGCTACTGCCATCAGGACAACGCTACAGAACTTTTAATTTGAAATCCAGAGCTCTGAAGACTTTTATTCCATGTTCAATTCACTTTCTAAATTCTTGAGAACTGTGTGTGTGTGTGTGTGTGTGTGTGTGTGTGTGTGTGTTCATGTTCTTGTCTATGTGTACACATACAAGTGTGTGTATCACTGTATGCTTTCGTGTGTGTGTGTGTGTGTGTGTGTGTGTGTGTGTGTGTGTGTGTGTGTGTGTTCATATGCTTGTGTATGTGAACACATACAATTGTGAGTATATTTTCATGTATGTGTGAAAGTGTGTGCATAATAGGCTGTACTTTGTTTCAGTTTCTAAAACAATCTATTTAGCTAAAAATACATGACAATGTGTATTATAAATGTGCAATATGCATGATGAATGTGCAACTGCAATACAATATGCCTAATGCCATCCTCCATGGGCTTATTGTGTCAGTGGGAAGACAGAGCTCTAGACTAACATAAACAAAGCAGCCTAAGACAAAGAGTCTGCTTTGGTTTGATGCATCAAGCCCAATAAGTAATCAGTTAAACTACAAGGCTGTGTAATGTCTGTAACATAAAAGATACATGAAATATTTTCTACAGTTAAATACATATTGTAGAATGGATGAATGGCGCCTATTTATTTATAGAATTGATGGAAGGCCCCAAGTTCACTACATGATCTCTATCCAGTACATCATGCTTCAGGTAAATGTTCACTATTCAGAGTATCATATAATTATTTTATTTGCAATTCATCGCTTCTCTTTCACTTTCAGTTTGCGCTTGTTCAACCCATTTTATTAATTATTCTCTAATTCTGTTTATCTTTTGCCATTACATTTGTCAATCATATTACACAAGATCAGCTCGAGTTTATTGCTCGAGTTTGTTTTTTTGTTTTTTGTTTTTTTGTTGTTGTTGTTGTTCTTTTTTGTTGTTGTTTTTTATCTTTCAAACTCAAGTCATTGTATTTTCTATTGTTTGCATGTTGTCAAAAGGTATTTGTTATTTATCAGAACGTTTAAACCATTTAAAACTGATCTTTTTAATCACATATGCTTGAAATTACTGTCTCTTCTGGACAGTTGTACGCCGTCTAACTACAATGAGTATCTTGTGTCATACTGAAATTATTAATAAAAAAAAAAAAAAAATTATCTCCTTATCAACTCTCTGTCTTAGGCCAATGAAGTCCATCCATCATTTCAATGTTTATTAACTGAGGGTGTCGGCTGCTTCACAACTGTCTTTTCATAATACGGTACCGACTACAAAAGAATTATTTTATTAGCTCAACTCACACTTACCTTTCTTTGTCTCTTACTCTGAAGTATTAAACCGGCTACTTTTGAGCAAAGTGGGAAACACAACTGTAACAGCTGTCAAAGCAATAATCGTCTTTGATGTCGTCTGCCTCGAGCAGAAAACCGGATGTTGGTAATCAGCAATTGAAAGTGTCGGTGCTTTGATTGGTCAAAATGCCGTTATGCCACGTTGGAGTTTAGAATGCTCCAAACCACAAATCTAAAATTATGTAAAGCAAAACGTTCTGCAATTGAAACAAATTGATAAATAAATAAATGAATAAACGGATAAATTGATAAATAAACAAATGATGAATACCTACAAATTAACTTTATCATTTGGAATCATTGAAAACAGAGCAAAAAAGCACCAAACACTTTTAAATCAAATGATAAACTGACTGAAATAGAAAACTTTTACACGATACTCGTAAAAAGTGTTTTTCTTCTCCTTTTACATTTCAGACTTGTGGAGGCGCTGCACAGAAAGTAACTATTCACCATATTCTTATTAGTCTACTGGTCAAAGCCTGAGTCTCTGCAAATGGTTTTCCCGTCCGTTTTGTAATGCTGTCATGCCATCGTTTTTGTTTGTTTTTATAATAATGTCTTTTTCTGTCTCCGTTTGTTTTGTTTTTGTTCGTTGTATTTGTTTTTGTTGTTGTTGTTAGTTGGATGGTTGGGGTTTTTTTGTTTGTTTTCTTTGTAGTTGTTTTGTTTGCTTTATGTTTGTTTTGTTGTTGTTTTTGTTTGTTTGTTTGTTTGTTTGTTTTGTTGTTGTTGTTGTTGTCTTGTTGGGTTTTTTTTTGTTTTGTTGCTGTTGTTGTTGTTGTTGGTTTGTTTTTTTGTTTGTTTGTTTTGTTGGGTTTTTTTGGTTTGGTTTTTGGGTGTGTTTTTTTTGGTTTGGTTTTTTGGTGTTTTGTTGTTGTTGTTGTTGTTGTTTTAAGGGGGGGGGGGGTCCTTGTTTTGTTGTTGTTGTTGGGTTTTCAGTAAGTTAAGGGGGGTGCGGGGGGGGGGGGGGGGGGGGGTTCTTGTTGTTGTTTGTTTTGCTGTTGTTGTTGTTTAATGATTTTTTAACATAATTATATGTAAAACAACATGTACATGTATCACCATATCTTGTAGTAGGTGCAGCGCGGCCCTCGACCCATCAAAAGGGGTACGTGCCGATCGAGATCGAGGTGCATGGGTATGGTGCATCATCATGTAGGCGGCGCGCGTGACACTGAGAGACACGACAGACTGACGTCCGTCGGTCACAGATAAGGCGTCATAGATGGAAAATGAGTGATAGGGAGCGTGTTGCGCGGTTGGTAGTGTAAGGTTGGTTTGTTGTTGTTTGTTTGTTTGTTTCTTGTTTTGTTTTTTGGGGGAAGGGGTGGGTGGGGCCGGGGGTGCGGCCCGGGTTGTTTTTTGTTGTAGTTTACTGTTGTTTGGAGCTGGTCAGAAGTTTGCCACCCTGGCCTGGAAGGCTGCCAGAGACAGCACTCTGATAAATGTTTGACAGTCAGGACAGGACAGATCGAGAAACACGAACAGACAGACAGGACAGGATAGTACACAGACAACCGTCGACAATCGTTTGGATCATGACGTTTCATCCTTGATAGCGCGTCACACACACACACATGCACAAACACACACAAACACGCACGCACGCACACACACACACACACACAACATCAACATTACTTTTTTTGACGGGTCACCCTCTAGCTCTTTGAGACCCCCCCCCCCCCTATCTCTCCGTCTCTCTCTAACGTTATCTCTGTCTTTGACTCTCCATCTCTCTCTCTCTCTTACTCTTTATTGCTCCTACAACTGTTTAAATGGCGTTATTTTCTATCACTGTTTTTGTAATATGTGCATGCTTATTTCAGATCAAATTTCTGTTGCTTGAACATTATCCTGACATACAATTATATTAATTTTCATGTCTTGTAGCAGTAAGCACTCTCTCTCCCTCTATCTCCCCCTTAAATTCTTTCTCCTCTCATTCTCCTGCAGATATGTAGTGTTGTAAATGCCAAATTACCATTCATGTAACCACGATTATGATGTGCATGCTGTATTGAATGATTTCGCCCTTTGTTTTATTTTACTGTTTCCCCTTCGAGAGCTGGATGAAAAAAGCATGGTCTTGCTTACCCTGTTATCCTCAGAAAATAAAATTTATTCAGTTCTCTCTCTCTCTCCGCAAGCAATCACTTTCTGCTGAACTTCCCACCAGAAAACTTGCACATGTACAATACATATGCACTCTTTTCCATTAATCATAAATTGTTGTACGTACTATTCAACTGACTATTGTAGTGCCAATATTCCATTAATGCATATATATATATATATATATATATATAGAGAGAGAGAGAGAGAGAGAGAGAGAGAGATGTTCTGAAAATCTTTTTCTTAAACAAAAATCAAAATAATTTTGAGAATATCAAAAATTTCATTTTCTGTATGCCAAAAATGTGTTCAATGGAAACATTATGGAAAACATATTTCATTTAATTGATTTCATTTTTAATGTATTCAACTGATTTCATCTGTGGCTTTCATTGCAACTGCAGTTCATTTGTATTTATATTTGCATTTCTTTTTATCACAACAGATTTCTCTGTGTGAAATTTGGGCTGCTCTCCCCAGGGAGAGCGCGTCGCTACACTACAGCGCCACCCATTTTTTTGTATTTTTTCCTGCATGCAGTTTTATTTGTTTTTCCTATCGATGTGGATTTTTCTACAGAATTTTGCCAGGAACAACCCTTTTGTTGCCATGGGTTCTTTTACGTGAGCTAAGTGCATGCTGCACACGGGACCTCGGTTTATCGTCTCATCCGAATGACTAGCGTTCAGACCACCACTCAAGGTCTAGTGGAGGGGGAGAAAATATCGGCGGCTGAACCGTGATTCAAACCAGCGCGCTCAGATTCTCTCGCTTCCAAGGCGGGCGCGTTACCTCTAGGCCATGACACCTTTGCAAGTCAGAACTGTCTCCGTATATTGTATGGCACTGGCTTATTTTTTTGTCAAAGCAGATTCCTGTGTGAAATTCTGGTTGCTCTCTCAGAGAAAAACTTCGCTACAGCGCAGTGCCACCTTTTAAAAAAAAACTTCCTGCCTGAAAGTGTATTTGTTTTCAAAGTGGATTTTTCTTTAGAATTTTTCAAGATACAAACCTTTTCTTGCTGTGGGTTCTTTTACATGTGCAAAGTGCATGCTACATACAGGACCTTGGTTTATTGTCTCATCCGAATGACTAGCATCCAGACCACCAATCAAGGTCTAGCTAGAGGAGGTGGAGAAAATACTGGTGAGTGTAAGATTTGATCTCATGCTTCCTTGTCAGATGCATTATCACTAGGCCACCACACCATACATCTATTTCATTGATGTAAATTAGTACATGTATTCATCATGCTCCGTGCTCCAGCATGGAACTAAATGATTATTCTTTGAAACTTCTATCTTTTTGGATATTTTTATCTTTTTTTGTGTGTTGTTGCTTTGTGTGTGTGTGTGTGTGTGTGTTTCTTGTTCAAACTGAATTTCCATTGTTTCAGCAAGAAGTGAGTGACACACATCCATCAAAAAAAAACAAAAAAAACCCCCAAAAAACACAAACACCAAGACCAAGATTGCAATACATGTATTTGATTTGGTAACCCTGTATTGTCCAACAGCGAAACATCACACATGTATTGAACCAACCAAGTCAGACAGCAACACTAATGTAAACAGAGGCTTCAATGTCTCAATGCAAACCATCCTCACCTCAACGAACAACCTTGGTGACCTTTAAGCACATGCACGACACCACTCACAAAGCGGAACATCCCACATCCTGATTCATGATATGGTCGGAAAAGGACTCGCACATCATCACGGGCCACTGCACTTGCACTCTTGCATGACTGAAAAAAGTGGAAGCTACATACAATGATTGTATAAAACCTTTCTTTTTCAACTGCTTTTGCTAAGCTACTGATGGTCTCAAGTGATAAAACTGAATTCAGCGAAAGTGTTCCATGGATCCATGTACACAATCACATGCTGCAGAAGAAAAGAAAAGAGTGGAACAGTGGCAAGAAGAAATGGGAAAGTGAAAAGAAGAAAAAGGAAGGAATCACACAATTGATCAATACTGAGGTCCAATGTGGACACGCACTACAAACACACACGACTTTCAACGGAAATGACTACACTTTATCTTTTCACCATATGCCTTGCACGTTCTGCAAATACTGAACATTTTCATAAATAGTTTACCAAGAACAACATGAACACTGGACCTTTTCATCATACCTGAAATTTTAGCAAACAACACAGTGAGAACTTGTAAAAACACTTGCACATGTGTTACGCAAATGGCATCAAACACAAAACACAGGATGCTTTCACATTTTCAGAACTTTATCACATCATACAGAACATACTGAATATCAAACTTCCTAATCTCAACACTTTCAAAATGTCGCACAGACTGTACTGAGTACTTTCATGCGTCAGATTTTGCACAGAACATCTCAAGAGTGCAACATACTTTGTTTCTGGTTGTTTTTTGTTGTTTTTTTTGTTTTTTTTTTTACAATGCATCCATACTTTGCTAATACATAATATCACGCACAAACCACTGAGCATTCTGATATTTCAAATTGTTAAACTTCATCAGGCAGACATTTTCACATGATCTTGTTTGAAGACATACTTTGTACATGCATGCAAACATGTGGCATAATGGTTGTTCGTAGGAAACATCTGTTTTGGAAACCTTTAAAAAAAATAAAAATAAAAAAATAAATAAATAAAAATGTTCCCAAGTATGCCACATACCAGAAAAAAAGAGAACAGATCAGTTTTCTGCACTCTTTGCTGAAAAAATATTTGTAAGGATTTCTGCAGGAAACTCAGCAGAAGACTGGTGGTTTGTTTTTTTGTTGTTGTTTTTACCTCACCACTGTGTTTGTTCATTTATCTGTGTGTCTGCTTCTGCAGACATACTATGGCTAACAACTGTACCATGTCACAGAGCAAGGAATTGTTGCACCTGTGCCAAGGCATAATATTATACACCAAGGAATTGCTGCAACTGTGTCATATCATATACAGCAATGAATTCCTACAACTGTGCCAAGGCATAGAGCAAGGAATTCCTACAACTGTACCAAAGGCATACAGCAAGGAATTCCTACAACTGTGCCAAGGCATATACAACAAAGAATTGCTTCAACTGTGCCAAGACAACAGCAAGGAATTGCTTCAACTGTGCCAAGGCATACAGCAAGGAATTCCTACAACTGTGCCAAGGCATACAGCAAGGAATTCCTACAACTGTGCCAAGGCATATACAGCAAAGAATTGCTTCAACTGTGCCAAGACAACAGCATGGAATTGTTCCAACTGTGCCAAGGCATACAGAAAGGAATTCCTACAACTGTGCCAAGGCATACAGGAATTGTTCCAACTGTGCCAAGACATACAGCAAGGAATTCCTACAACTGTGCCAAGGCATACAGCAAGGAATTGCTTCAACCGTGCCAAGGCATACAGCAAGGAATTCCTACAACTGTGCCAAGGCATACAGCAAGGAATTGCTTCAACTGTGCCAAGGCATACAGCAAGGAATTCCTACAACTGTGCCAAGGCATACAGCAGGAATTCTTCCTACTGTGCAAGGACATACAGCAAGGAATTCCTACAACTGGTGGCCAAGGCATACAGCAAGGAATTGCTTCAACCGTGCCCAAGGCAATACAGCAAGGAATTCCGTACAACTGTGGCAAGGCATACAGCAAGGGAATTGCTTCAACTGTGGCCAAGGTATACAGCAAGGAATGCCTACAACTGTGCCAAGGCATACAGCAAGGAATTCCTACAACTGTGCCAAGGCATACAGCAAGGAATTGCTTCAACTGTGCCAAAGGTATACAGCAAGGAATTTCTTCAACTGTGCCAAAGGTATACAGCAAGGAATTCCTACAACTGTGCCAAGGCATACAGCAAGGAATTGCTTCAACTGTGCCAAAGGTATACAGCAAGCAACTGCTGGCCTGGTTTACAAGTAACCATTTGTTTCACAACAGTTTTGTGCAACAAAGCTGCAAAGTTTAACACTGTGGCTTATAGTCCAGCCAACTGCAAAAGGGCCATTTGGCCCTTATCAGGGCTAAAAGCTGCTGCTAAGTCTCTTACAACAAAAGAATAACTAACCACTAACAGTCAGAACATTTGCTAAAAACAAGTTCTAAGAGATGCGTAACGCATCAAGATCACAACCACTGTATCAACAAGCTTCTTCACGCATTCAGGCCAAACAGGGCCGGAGTTCTGGCCATCACAGTATCAAATCAATACTGCTACTATAAGCAGTCAGATTTTTTTTTTTCTGTAAGAGCTGGCTATGTTGTTGTACTTTCAGATAAGATTGGGTCTTTCCACCACAGAAAAATATTAACACACACACATCCCCCCCCCCCCCCCCCCCCAAAAAAAAAACAACAACAACAACAAACCAACAAACAAAACACACACACACAAAAGGAACAAAGCAAAGGGATAAAAGAAAAAATTACATGGTGGATGATCCAACCTTTCTTTTCCCCTTTTAAAATTTCTTCTTATTCATTTGTTAACTAAAACTGATTTTGCTGCAGCATTAAGAATAAAATGTGATTTTTCCCTATTTACTGATGCTCAATCAAATCTGTTCTTGACATGTCAGTATTTCGCTTGATGTTTAGACTAATTCAAAAATTCAGTTTAGAAATCATTCTTTTCTGTACTTAAGTAAACATATGAGAGAGAGAGAGAGAGAGAGAGAGAGAGAGAGAGAGAGAGACAGACAGAAGCAGAATGGAAGTTTTTCTATTCAAACATTGTCAGACCTGATTTTACTGTACTTTTAGAAAGTAGGTTAACTATAGGAGATAGGGCCTTCAACACTGAATATACAGTAGGTCACCTTGTTCTTTTTGTATTTTATCACCTGGCAATGAGCCAAGGACTCTAAAAAAAAAAAAAAGAAAGCAAAATCCTTGCCATTAATTGTTCATCAATTTTACTTCATACCTGCATTAGATATAGACCTCACCCCTCCCTCCCCTTCCTGAGTCTGAATCTTTGTTTACAATGCTGAGCCATAAAGATGACTGTTTCATTTATTTTTGTAAGCACTTCCCTACCACAGTCATAGGTGTTCTCGTCAAGATACAAGAATACATTATCACCCCTAAAAGAGAAATTGTTGACGTGATTTGTACCAGACAATGCCTAAGGAAAGCTTGGATTCATAGGAAAGAATCACAGGATTATTCAGCTTTTCTTTTTCTTTCTTCCCCCCCCCCCCCTCCCCCCCCCCCCAACTAAATTTAACCTTTTCTATTTTGGTCTGAAAAATTGGAGCATAAAAAAACCCCAACCAAAACAACAACAACAAAAACAACAACAACAGCGACTTGACATCTGTAAACTGTTCAAAGAACTGTTTTTCACTCATGCATCTGTGTTGTTGTTTCGGAGTAGCCTGCAAGGACATGTGACTTTCACCTAACCTATACTGCAACACTTGATGGGAGAAAAAAGGTGTGGGTTAACTGGGAAGCTTAGGAATTGGTCCCACCGACATCTTGAAAAGCATGCTGTCATGTACATCAACCACTACATCTATCTATCTATTAATATACCTGTGCATAGCAGATGCACTGTGTGATGAACGTTCCACACACTGGATGCTGTCAGATTGTAGGTATTATTTCACCTTTAATTGACATTTGCACTTTCATGTCAAAAATATTCTGACATTTTTAACCACAATTAACTATCTTTCTACACATATTGGACTGCTATTATCCACAGTAAATGAAATGATTCAAGTGATTTGATGTTTCGGAGGTTCATGTCACACAACCTGGCCCCAGTTCTGAATTATCTGCATTAACACTCTTCAGCTAAGATCACCTTCACTTCTCTGAGCTCTGTCTCCGAGTTCTTTCCATAAAGTCGTTGATTTGTTGTGACCAAGATCTTTGAGCAGTGTCGAGTAAATTTGTGTGTAGAGTCTGCAACGACAGACACAACTTTTGTTTTTGGACAAGTCAGATGTTCTTTGGTTCTATTGTACTTGACTATTGTTTTCCTGTGATTCTTCACGCCAGTCCCTGCAAAATAAAGAAGCCTACCTCGGCCATTGAACATCTTTAGCAAACAGATGCTACTGGCATTAAAACTTACATTCACATTTCCTCTCCAATATCATTTAAAACAATAGTCTTGATCATGGGTTCATTCATATTTCTAACATCATTCATTTCCTCTCCAATATCCTTTAAAACAATAGTCTTGATCATGGGTTCATTCACATTTCTAACATCATTCATTTCCTCTCCAATACCCTTTAAAACAATAATCTAGATCATGGGTTTATCTTTTCTTTGTTCAGAAGTGACTTGTTTTATTGCCAGTTTCAATGAGGTGTCAAAACAAGTGGACTGATGGACACATGCTACACCACACCTGCGGTCAACTCACTCTTCCCCACTGCTACATGCCTGCTACAACTCCCCTGGACCAACACTACATGAGAACCACTGCAGTTAACTCACTCAGTACGGCCAGTCCTCTCTTCTCCTCTACACAGACTCCTCGGATGTCCAGTGGGTGTCTGAATGACCCAACCTTTAGCTTCCGTCGTCAGAATTGTGGTATTCTTTGTCAACATTCACCTCTTCAGTGTAAGAGCCTTCCGCTTGTAATATTTTGATGGTGGTAATTGGGGAGAAACGCTGTTAACGTCGTCTCTTTCGCCGTTCGTATGGAAAGAGTTAAAAAAAAAAAAAAGTAGGGTTGTTCACTAAAATGGTGATGATCGATGGAGAATTGTAGATTCAATTGGTCAAACAAGCTGCATTTTCATGCTTCCAGAATCCATCAACGGCTCAGTTAAGAACGCCAACTGTACCAAGTAAGAATAAATAAAATTAGAATAATGTACTGATCGTTCGAGATTACTTGTATCAGCTCCACAGGGGAAGTAATCATGGTACCAGTTTTATCTCACCTGGAGTAGAACGAGTTCATAAAAAAAACACATGTCAAAACATGTGGGCAGATCCACTCACACTACACCACATCTGCTGTGAAAAAAAAAAAGAAAAAAAAAGAGGAGCAAATGCCTGACCTCCGCATAAACCCAACACACTGATCAGTCCTTGAGAAAACCTTTTTCTTTTCAGAGTACAACTCAGTTAACCACAAACAAAAGAGTGAATCACTGAATGGAACATGATGTTCCTCCAGAGCACATCTAAGCTAACCATGGAGAAAAGAACGAATGGAATAGGAATGGGAACTTGGTTCACCCAATGATCCTGTTAGGAATCTTGATACCGAGGATTCTGCATCATGCTGAGAAAGCAGACACTCACAGAATGCCCCCTCAGCTCACTTCTGCATTCTGTTCAAAACTATGACAACCACATGCAGTTTATACGCACTTTCTGTGAATGTGAATGATAATTTATAAATGAGTGCTCAAAACACGGCCCCTCTCTCTCCTCACACACACACACACATGTAAACACACGCATGTACACACAAAGTATCATTCCATGACTATCACACATTCTGGCACTGACACACACTCAACATGCTTCACCACTCATACACATACAGAAATCCCAACTCTTTTTTTTTTTTTTTAAACTGTACTTTTCGGTGGTTTATAAACTTTGCAGGCTAATCTTTATCACTGACATGAAGACAACAACAACAAAATTATACAAATCTGATCTTAAACTTCCATTTTCTCTCCTACAATTTTCAACATATTGTTGACACATCAATTTAATTTCCTGTAACAAACACACACGCATCCTCCTTTACATTATTCAATTAAAAAAGAAGACAAAATGAATAAATCTAAGAAGGTGGAGATGATCATCTATATTGCAGTATAATTTTCACCACAGACATTAACATGCTTCACTAATTTTTAACAACTTATATAGTACAGGGAAAACAGAAGCAGGAAATATTTTTACAGAAGCAAAAAAGGATTTTTAGAAATGTTATAAAACAACAAAATCTAAATAAAAGCAACAAAAGTAATTCATTTACGGCACATACACATTTATAACTTCAAATTAATGTATCTAAAACAACAAAGAGATTTAAAAAGTCCAGATTGCACTTGTCACGCTTTACAATCATTAAAAAACCCCGACTACTTAAATAAATGTACAAATAACATCAACATCAACAAAGGTTTAAGGAAAATAAAACAAAATAAAAAGAAAGAAAGGAAACGGAAACAAAAAACAAGAATGAAAACAAAGACCAAAAGAAGAGAGAAAAAAAGACACATACCACACACACACACACACACAAATCCAGAAACACAATATCTGATGTAGTTTTCATCCTTTACAAACAACACCACACTAATCCAAGATCACTAGTTGCTGACAGGTTTCACAGCCAATGTGTGTACACCATAAATATTTCCATAGCTGCTGCTTTTGTAGACACTGAAACCTGATGAAAACAAAATCACAGAATTGAGACATACGCAGTGATGCCTTTCCTGATAAAACAAAAACACCCCCCCCTGGCCCCCCAAAAAAAAACAATAAGAAAAACAGTGAAACATAACTCTGATAACGTGTCCCACAATTAATGCATTGACACCATGACACGTCAACGCAGACTACTGCTGTCACTGCATTCTTCAATGAAAACCCTGTGCATTGAATCATAATCCCTGTATTTTTCAACAAGTATCTCAGTATTTCTGGATATATCTGTACATCATTCAATAATGAATCTAGGCTTGTTCAATAAACAAAAAAAAAAAGAAGAAAAAAAGTGGAGTCTGTGTATATATATATATATATATATATATACACTCTGTGTGTGTATGTGTGTGCATGTGTGTGTGCGCGCGCGTGCGTGTGACTGAGTGTGTGAAGATGAAAGTGTGAGTGAATGTGTGAGTTTGTGAATATGTGCGTGTCTGTATTTGTGCAAGTGCATCACAGCTGATGACTTAATGTGTGCAAAACATGTTTGCGTAGATCATGTATGTGCATTGTTTCTTTTCTTCTTAAATGGGTTTTTCCTTTTCTTTTCTTATCTTTTTTATTTGTTTTTTGGTGGTTTTTTTGTTTTTTGTTGTTGTTTTTTTTGGTTGTCATGTTTCTCATACCATTTCATTTCTTTTGTAACTCCCACCTAGTTTTCCAAAATCCCCTACGTTCAGTCAGCTGCACCCAGGCTTCTTCTGTCACAGTCCAAGTGGCAACAGTCCAAAGGAGGTGTCAATCACAGGCCCCCACAAGGCCCCCCACCACAGGAGATCATGTAGCAGCACTGCTGAGCCACTTCAGTGGTGTCTGTTGCTCTTTCCTCGTGTCAATGATTGTATTGTGTTGTGTTGTACTGTTCAGTGGTGTCTTGTTCTGATTCAACATTTGCTGGACACATCACCTTCTGTGCTCTTTCCACGTGTCAAGGACTGTATTGTATAATTTGTATTGTACTGCATTGTATTGTAGTGTAGTGTACTGTATTTGTACTATTACTCTTTGTCACAACAGATTTCTTTGTATTTTTTGTATTTTGTATTTCTTTTTATCACAACAGATTTCTCTGTGTGAAATTCGGGCTGCTCTCCCCAGGGAGAGCGCGTCGCTACACTACAGAGCCACCCATTTTTTTGTATTTTTTCCTGCTTGCAGTTTTATTTGTTTTTTTCCTATCGAAGTGGATTTTTCTACAGAATTTTGCCAGGAACAACCCTTTTGCTGCCATGGGTTCTTTTATGTGTGCTAAGTGCATGCTGCACACGGGACCTCGGTTTATCGTCTCATCCAAATGACTAGCATCCAGACCACCACTCAAGGTCTAGTGGAGGGGGAGAAAATATCAGCAGCTGAGCCGTGATTCGAACCAGCGCACTCAGATTCTCTCGCTTCCTAGGCGGACGTGTTACCTCTAGGCCATCACTCCACCTCTTTGGGCTATCTTATGGGCTGCTCTCCCTGGGAAGACCACGTCACTCCAGTACAGTGCTATTCTTTTCTTCTTATCTAGTTTTTTTTTTTCTTTTTTTTTTTGCCTGCAAATGTCGTCGTTTTCCTATCAAAGTAGATTTTTCTACAGAATTTTTCCAGAACCGATGCTTCTGTTGCCAAGTCCAGAACCAGACAGAAACCAAGCCTCTTTGACTTGAAAGCATCCAGATGACCTACGACCCTCCAATGACAGTTCACACGATTAACTTGTCATCAGACACCTCCATCAAAGTGGAAGAAAAGTGGAAACCGAGTTCATGAAAGCACGGAGTAAAGTGTAAAAAAAAACAAAAACAAACCAAAAACCCACCAATACAGACATCTTGCTAAGGAAGGAAGCCAGCTCACACAGCCAACCATTCCTGCCACGTATGAGGAAACAAAAACTCTCCTCCGCAGCAGATTCCGAACAGGCTGGGTCACCCTGAATGGAGGCTACCAGGCACACCAGGATCCCATCAGGACACTGGAGAGGAGACACCAGACTACTATCTACCACCTTTGCACAGGACACTGCGGCCTCCGAGCACACCTGAAGAGGATTGGAGTGGCAGCCACATCCCTATGTGATTGCGGCCTGGCTGACCAGACCCCATCCCATATTCTCCAAGACTGCCCCCTGTATGAGAAGATGCGGCAGCAGTCCTGGCCTGGGGGTGCTGACCTCAACACCAAGCTCTAGGGGACGGCAGCTGATCTTCACCGGACGTCCGAGTTTGTGGCATCCCTCGGACTTCGACCCTGACTGCGTAGCTGTCGAACGCAAAAGAAAGAAAGAAAGAAAGAAAGATATCTAATAATGAGGAAAAGAATTAAAAGAGCTGCAGTTAAAGGAGGCATGTCCTTTTTGGTTTGAGAATTCAGCACAGAGCTGTAGAGCTCTGTAAACTACACTTCTTTCTTTATTGTATTTATATTGCCTACAGCTCGGCATCCGTCAGGTCTGGGAAATACAGACACACCGTGTTGTTCAGAAAGTTTGAGCAACCCTTCTGAAGGCACAACCACAAAGAGCATGGTATTCAACTGAGTGGTCCCATGTCCAGTCTTCCTCTCTAAAACCCACACTAACCTGAACTGCTGCTCTATGATAAATGTATAAATATTATTTTCTGTCAATGTTCTATCACATTAACATATCATACATAAGCTATGAATCAATTCATGAGGTGTTTTGTTACCAGTACAATGGTTCACTGTCAACAGATTATTTGTTACTTACTTACTATTAGTATTATGGCCACACTTCTCCCAACTAATAACATACAATCACTCTACTCACCTGTCAATAACTCAGAAACTTCACTCTACAGTACTGCTGGAAAGAACCTGAACATCACTCCACTGCTGAAGGTAAAACAACACATCACTCTCACCCACTTTCACACCTTGATAACATTCATGGCCAATGACAGTTCAACATATGCCTGTAAGTCCTAATCCCTCTACTACCCTAAAGCTGAAATTCCATAGACCCTAAAAAAAAGTATGCAAAAATAGCATACAAAGAATTCATGTAAAACTTGCATGCAAAAAAACCAACAAAAACTGTCCACCCACACATCTATTGTACTGTATTAAATTGTATTGTATTTCCCTTTTTTGTTACAACAGATTTCTCTGTGTGAAATTCGGGTTGCTCTCCCCAGGGAGAGCGTGTCACTACACTGAGAGCGGCACCCATTTTTTTGTAATTTTTTCCTGCTGGCAATTTTATTTGTTCTCTATCGAAATGGATCAGCACAAAATTTACCTGTCAATTCTGAATAAATCACGACACCAGTACAATAAAAGTAAAAACTCTGCGCTGAAAATGAGATAATTTTGAATGCAGTCTGGTTGCCATGGAAGAAGAGATGTGCAGCAAAGAGGCAGCACAGATTTGGGGTGAACAAAATTTTGCAGCCCAGGCAGCAGCTAGTGTGCTTACACCACCACCATCAACAAACCTGGTAATGATGAGTAATCTTTTCAAGAAATACATACGTCTAACACCTTACATTTATGTAAGTTACAAGGGAGCAATTTGCTCAAGTAACCGACATGGTAGACGGTTGTCTCATCAAACACTGGTACCTCAGTTGAGAAGGGGTCTACCTAAAGTTTGGTAAAATTTGCATGCAAAGTCAAGTTTCACTCCCTTTTGTGAAAAAAAAAAGGTTTTGTGGTGAAGTTTGTGTGAAGTCTGTGCAATGACAAAAAGGATAAACATGTGAATTTTTTTTTTCTTTCAGTGCAAAGTTCATAAGCTGATTTTGCATCAGTTTTTCGGGCATATGGAATTTCAACTTAACTCCAGTCATTCCTGACGGGACAACCAGCCACACTAATATCACTCAAAGGACAATGGAGGAAATGTTGTTCTGTCACACTGTCAACAGCTCAGTATGGCTCTTCCTCACAGCTGAAGTACACCAGGATTCCTCGCTACGAGCTGCTGTCAGTCTATGGCAATTTCAAAACTTCTACAACCCATTTACAGTTATCATCATCATCATCGATCGCCTATCAGAACTGTAGATGAGTCATTATCACTAGAGATCACTCACTCCTGATAATCTGATGTGGTGCTGGTTCACTTATCAACATGCACATGATCACTCCCCTTTCACTCACGCACTCATTCATCATGCAGAAACCACTCATGGTCACTCGGGTCTCTCATGAATCATCACAGCTTCACAGGACCTCACAACACTTTCTGATGACATCACTCATGACCACACCATGTCACTCAACAGCCCTTCTGATGACATCTCGACCACTCCACGTCACTCAACGTCCCTTCGACTTTCCCACCCCTTCCCTACAGAACCACTCAGTCTCATGTTGACGACCATAAAGACAACAACGCTAACAGATCACCCCACACCACATCACGCTAAAAATCCCTCGTTGTGGATGTCTCCATTCACCAACCAGCACAGGGCAGAAAAACCTAACTCACACTGGACGGGGCAGAGGCAGACAGGGAGGAGGGGCTGGCAGACTCCAACGGATCAGGAACCACCACACCTTTGGCAGCCACCGCGGGGGGAATGGCCGCAGCGCTACGGCGGGGCTGTGGAGACGGCTGGGACACGGGCGCAGCGCTGCGCAGCGGCTGCGGAGACGGTTGAGACACGGGCGCAGCACTGCGGCGAGGCTGCGGCGATGGCTGAGACACAGCTGCAGGGCCCTGCGCAGCGCTACGCCGAAGTTGCGGGGACTGCTGCGACACCGCTGCGGGCACCGGCCCCCCGCTACGTCGCGGTTGTGGCGACGGCTGCGACACGGTGCTGGGACCGAGCGCGGTGCTTCTCCGCGGCTGGGGCGACGGCTGAGAGGCGGGGATGATGGAGTTGGTGGCGCCCCCTGCCAGAGGCAAGGGCTGTGACCCCCCTGCCGGCCCCCCCGCGTGTCTCCCCGGCTGTGGCGACAGCTGGGGCATGGATGCTGGACCGACGCCGCTGCTGTTGTTGTTGTTGTTGGTGGTGGTAATGGTGGTGGTGGTGGTGTTGCCGCTGCCGCCGTCCTCCTCTGACCGTCGGTTGTGGCCCCCTGGGTCCTGACTGCCGGCTCTCTTCGGCCAGGAAGGGCCGGGACGCAGCTGGGTAGCTTCCCCCTGAACACCATTGCGGCATGTGTGAATAGTTTCATTGTTGTTGTCATTACCATTATCAGTATCAGTATCATTCATCAGTGCTAATTATCATTATCATTATTACGTGTCATCCATTGTCAAAAAAAAAATCAGGCATCCGTCACAGGCATCATTCATTTGTAGGCGTCAGATAAAATGATTTGGCAGTCATGTATATGGCTTGTACTTTTTAAGACAAGAAACATTACCTCAGTCACACACCTTCACAGGTTTTAAGATGATGTCAGGCATTGTGATCGGTCACAGGGTTTTATCACTCTCAGGTTTTTTTTTTAAAAGGTAAAAACAAACCCTCGATCACAGTCATCACTCGCCAGCGCTAAGATCGCTCCACACGGTCTCTCCATCAAAGGAGTCACAACCTCTACGATCAGTCCTCCCGTCATTCTTACTGCAATGGCCATCAGTTTTACCAACCTACTTCACAACAGCGAAAAGGAATCTGTGAAGACTCTCTTAGACCACACACAAATCTGTCACGATACAACACACAAAGACTGTCATGATATCATACACTCATAACATGGCATGGTACTGATATACACAGACTGTGTCATGATATTATCACTATACACCGACTGTGTCATATTATCACTATACACAAACTAAACCATATCATGTCATTATCACTATACATGGACTATGTCATGATATCAGTATCACTATACACAGACCGTCATGATATCATCATGATACACTATGTCACTATATCATCATCACCATACACAGACAATGTCATTACACTGCTATGACCACACCCAAATAATGACACGATACTGGCAGAACTGCACACAAAGACTGTGTCATATTGTTATAACTGTGATAAGGAGTTGTCAGGGTACTGACAACACAACAGTCACATTCTATGTCATGACAACAGACAACAATGTCATAAAACCATTACCATAACATAGAGAATGTGTCATGATACTGTTATGACTACACACAAGGACTGTCATGATATTCATCATTGGTATGACAAGGCAATGACAGATTGTTATGGTATTGCCATAACAAATGAATGTCTGTCATGAAATTATTTTTGACAATCAAGAATCCTCTGTCATATTATGTTGACAATAAAGAATCTGTCATTACAATATATTATCAAATAAAAAAAACCCAAAATTATATATACATAAATATACAAGAAATACTCTTTAAACTGCAACTAAAAACATTTGAAACAAAGCCAGACACATGGCTCCTGTATAGACAAGACAATCTGATAAATTAATGAAAATAACAATTTTCTATTTAAGCTGACAGCGATAGAAACACACACTGAAGAAATGAATCAGTGCAGAACAATTTTTTTTTTTTTTTAGTCAAGTGACAGTAAACTTTTGTTAATTTTACAAAAAGGCAACTGGAAGCTGTTATATTCAAGTTCAGGGCTTGTTCATTTTGAAGCCACTTCTGCAAATGAGTGTATGCGCACACGCACGCACACGCACGCACACACACATACACACACACACACGCACACACACAACACTTTAAAGAAAAGCCGTTATCAAGTGGCAGGGACCAGGGAAAAATTGAATTCCAAAGGGAACAGCCGTTATACAGTTATGAATTTGCGGGAAACAGAACAACAGGCTATACCATGAAGCAGTTAGGATTGTCAACAGCAGGGGACAAGAGGACAAATACCAGACTGTTTGGGTAAATGTAGGAGAGCACAAAACATACCAAGACGTAGCCAGAAAGAGGAAAAATTCCAATTAGTCGGGTATACACTGCGCTCAGAACATGGGACAAGAAGTAGCCAGGATACAAGTAGCAGGAAACAGGACAAATACAAGCAACAGGATATAATAACATAATGTTGTTCTACACACACACGCACGCACGCACGCATGTACAGACACACACAAATATAGCAGAGAAAAGGACACATCTCAAAGAATGTCCAGGATATGAATCCAGAACTGTAGGGATATGATGTGTAACAATAGCCGGGTATCTAAAGGAAGTTAATTAAGCAAACAGTATATCAAATAATGAAAGGAAATCAGACGGGCGCAATAGCCGAGTGGTTAAAGTGTTGGACTGCCAATCTGAGGGTCCCGGGTTCGAATCACGGTGACGGCGCCTGGTGGGTAAAGGGTGGAGATTTTTACGATCTCCCAGGTCAACATATGTGCAGACTTGCTAGTGCCTGAACCCCCTTTGAGTGTATATGCAAGCAGAAGATCAAATACGCACGTTAAAGATCCTGTAATCCATGTCAGCGTTCGGTGGGTTATGGAAACAAGAACATACCCAGCATGCACACCCCTGAAAGCGGAGCATGGCTGCCTACATGGTGGGGTAAAAACGGTCATACACGTAAAAGCCCACTTGTGTGCATATGAGTGAATGTTTGAGTTGCAGCCCACGAACGAAGAAGAAGAAGCAGAAGTATCTTGTGTGACAACAGCGTGAATTGCATGCTGCATGACGACAGCATGCATTGTGTGTGTGTGTGTGCCTGTGACTGTACGCCATACACGTAAAAGCCCACGGTCATACACGTAAAAGCCCACTCGTGTGCATACGAGTGAACGCAGAAGAAGAAGCAGAAAAAGAAGAAGAAGAAGAAGAAAGGAAATCAGAAACCCAAACAGAATGAAGTGGGATGTGGGGCTCATCAGCATCTGCAGCAGGATTACAGGGAAAACAGGAACATGTTAGGACTGAAGCAAGGGAAGCAAGGATGCATCTACAGGGCCAACGCTTATCAGGAACTGGAACACAGGTCAGGTGCCAGCATTGGTAAGGAAAAGACAGGCTTTTCAGAACAAACATGTGTGAAGCACAATGACACAACACACACACACACACGCACTTAACACATGGAACATCAATGTGTTTCAAGCAAGAGGACATATGCATGAACAGGACTATTGGGTCAGTAACCAAATGAAAGGAAAAGGCACAAATGTGTCCGTAAAGATCAGTTTTATCTGAAGAGTACGGACAGACTCTGAAGACTGCCCCAGTTATAGGGAACAAGACATGGCACAAACATCACCAGAAACTGTGAAGCAACATGGACCTGTCTGCAAACGTTCATCAACACCCCCCCAAAAAAAGCTGTCCCTGGTGCGGTTAAAATTCTTTAGCGCACTACATTCATGATGCTTCTTCATGGAACTGCTCCAGTTCATATCCACCTGCATGTCTTCCAACCCCCCCCCCCCCCCCCCTTCCTCATGACAGTGTGTCATGTGTGTCATTTGCTCTTCCACACAAACAGAACCTCACCTTTAAAAAAAAAAAAAAAAAAAAAGGAGCATGATGCACCAGTCTGGGCTTACACTTAGAAAACAGGTAGTAGAAAGTCTACTGTGCAGTTAATGTACACACATCATGACACAGCACAGGAAGTACAAGGTCTATTGTGCAGTTTATGTACACATATCAGAAAACAGGGCAGGTAAAGAGTGCAAGGTCTATTGAGTCAGTGTTCATACATCAGGATACAGGACAGTTAAAAAGTACTAGGACATGGTCAATACAGGTAGTACAATGTATACTGTCAAGTCAGTGTATACATATCAGGACATGGTCAGCACAGGTGGTGCTGTCTATTGTGGAGTTAGTAGTACACATATCAGTAAATAGGACAGGTAGTGAGTACAAGGTGTACTAGAATCAGTGTTCATGTGTATCAGGAAATAGTGCAGATAGTGAGTTAAAGGGCATGTCAGCACTGATCGTACAAGGTCTATTAAGAAGGTTGCTTTCACATTTCTCAGGACATAATCAGCGAAGGTAGCTTGGAAGCAAGAAAGCGTCAAAATGATCAAGGCACATCACAGAGAAGCCAGGAAACAGTTTCTGGAAGCAACACGAGACCTGTGACAATGTGCTCAAGTACACGACAGCATTAGTAAATCATTACATGTATAGCTCATCGTTAAATAGAACAAAGTCTCAAAAACAGAGAGTGTGTGTACCTTTGCCATAATCACCCAGGAAAAAGAGGTGCTGAGTTTAAGTGCAGAAATATTCACCATACACAAAGTGTTAAGACAGTAATGGTTGCTATACACACACAGGAGTGGCACACATTCTTACTATACGCACAATGGAGTGGGGACGCTCAGTGGAGAGTTATAAATGCTTGCTATGCACAAAGGGAGAGTCGGAAAGACTTATACACACAGTGGTGAGTCAGAAACACTTATTATGCACACAGTGGTGAGTAAGAAACACTTATCATACACACAGTGGAGAGTTGGAAATGCTTACTATGCACACAGTGGAGAGTCAGAAATACTAGTTATACACACAGTGGTGAGTCATAAACACTTACAATAACACAGCGGGGAGGCAGAAATGCAGACAATACACACAGCGAAGTGACTATGCCACACACAATGGAACAACCAATGTTCTCACAGCACACATGGTGGATAAACAAAAGCATGGACAGCACACACACACACACACACACAGGAAAATGACTCAGTTTCCATGGTACACAAAGAAGAATCTGGGGTGCTTGTGGAACACACAGCACAGGGACAGAAGTGCGTATGGCATACACAAAGCAGAGACAAAAGTGCCAACAATACACACAGTGAAAAGACGGACACATTTACAGCACACACACTTTCATTTACGCCACAGAGAATGGAGTGACGAAAGTATTTTATTCAATTTAACGCATACAAACGACACAGGACGGTGGGTGTGGCATTTGTATTTGTATTTGTATTTCTTTTCATCACAACAGATTTCTCTGTGTGAAATTTGGGCTGCTCTCCCCGGGGAGAGTGCGTCGCTACACTACAGCGCCACCCATTTTTTAAAAAATTTTTCCTGCGTGCAGTTTTATTTGTTTTTCCTATCCAAGTGGATTTTTCTACAGAATTTTGCCAGGAACAACCCTTTTGTTGCCGTGGGTTCTTTTACGTGCGCTAAGTGCATGCTGCACACGGGACCTCGGTTTATCGTCTCATCCGAATGACTAGCGTCCAGACCACCACTCAAGGTCTAGTGGAGGGGGAGAAAATATCGGCGGCCGAGCCGTGATTCGAACCAGCGCACTCAGATTCTCTCTCGCTTCCTAGGCGGACGCGTTACCTCTAGGCCAGCACTCCACATGGTACACAATGTGAGAGCCTCCTCACCCTGCAGCACACAGCAACATCCTCAGGAGTTTTGAAGGAGGGTATTGCGTCACAGAGCAGTGTTACACAACAATGCTCCATGACGTTTTTAAGGAGTATACTGGGCCACAGAGGACAACATTACACAGCAACGCCCCAGAGGTTCTGAAGAAGTGTACTGCGTCACACAGCACAGCACAGTGTTACACGACAATACCCCCAAGAAGTTTTTAAGGAGTGTATTGCAAAACACAGTCTCACACAACAATGCCCCCAAAGGTTCTGAAGGAGTGTACGAGTCACATAGAATAGTGTTACACAACAATGCCCCAAGAAGTTTGTTAGGGGTGTATTGCAAAACAGAGTCTCAGACGCCACCAGGAGTAGGAGTGTACTGCATCACATAGCAAAGTGTTATACGACAATGCCCCCAGAGGTTTCGAACAAGTGTACAGCATCACACAGCCAAAGTGTTACACACACACACAGCGCCCCTAGAGAGATATTCAACGAGTGCATATAGCATTACAAGGCACAAGTGTACTGTACATGCCGCCCTCCGCACACACAGACACAGACATGCACACACATCACAGCACAGCCAGTGAGCGCCACAGAGAGTTAGCAGTCAGCAGCAGAGAGTCAGTTGGTTACCTGCCTGGGCATCACCGCGCCTGTGGGCCACAGAAAACAAAAGAACAAACCAAAATACAGTCAAACATAGGCTCTGAAAGCAAAGATGAAAACACAAGACGACAACATGAAACTTTCTTCTTTTTTTTTCTCTCTCTCTCTCTCTAAAAATATTGACTGAACGTTCCCAACTCAGCTTTCTAAACGCTGGCAATAAATAAAAGACTGACTCTTTTCTACTTCTACCATACAAAACGAAAAATCTTGTAATCTATTTTTTTCTCTTTTTGAGCTTAAACGAAGCCAGCATAACTTGAAGAAGTGCTTATGCGTTTGTGAATGTGTCACATGTGAATATGTATGTGTGAGTGTTCATGTTAATATGTTTGTGTATGTGTGTGTGTTACTCTGTGCATGTGTGTTAATGACCGTGTGTGTGTGTGTGTGTGTGTGTGTGTTACTCTGTGTATTTTTATGTGTTACTGTGCGCGAGTGTGTTTGCGTGTGAATGTGCATGCGCATGCATGTGTCAGTGCGTGCATGTTTGTGTGTACGGTGACTCAGCAACATGCGCTACACACTCCTGCACTCACACAGCTGCATGTGCAAACAGAACAGTGAACACTAGTATTGATCTATCACAGGAAGGAACACAGTAACGAAACACAACAGTGTACTCCCTACCTAAAGAGGAGGAGGAATTCTGTTCAATATCCCGTCACACATACTGATGACAAGGGTTTTGTGATGCACCCTTATCCGCATGGCTAATACAGGCAACAAGCCTGAATCCCCAGCAAGCAGGGATCCAGGCACTATGACTGGGTCTTTACAGGGATCCTGGGCAAACATGGGGGATTTTTGATACAGTCCCGTCATGCCAAACAACGGTCAGGTCATTCTGATGATCCGGCCTTCGTGAGAGTGGTGTGTGCTGTTTGGCACTATATTCATTCAGACTGCAACTGTATTTAGTCCATCAGTCAAATGAAATCATCAGTCTGTGTTCAAGTCAGCACTGATGGGCAACTGCACATACTGTGGATGAGATCACAACCTGCTGAATTCAAGCACATAACTCTTGGATTAATTATCATCGTCCCTCCTAGGTGTGTGTGATAAAACATGCATACATGCATGTTTTTTTGTTGTTGTTGTTTTTTGTACTGAGGAAACAAGGGGTTATACACTGCATTATACACTGCAGTTGCTCTTTCCCTCATTACCTTTTGACTCATATTGTATATTTTGATGTTTTCTGTCTAGCATTGTAAATCTGAATGTTTTCTGTCTGGCATTGTACATTTTAGTGTTTTCTGCCTGTTCATCTGCATCACACACAGACACAGGACACAGACAGACACACAAAAATGAACACTATATTCCTGGGTACCTTAGAGCATTGTGCGTATCTCTTGTGCTTACTCTTTGTTGCTGGATACCACTCTGAGCACTTACAACAAAAGGTCTGTAGGGGACACAACAGACGCACAAATAATTACAGGCTATTTATTTGTATTTGTATTTCTTTGTGATTTCTCTGTGTGAAATCTGGGCTGCTCTCCCCGGGGAGAGCGCGTCGCTACACTACAGCGCCACCCATTTTTTTGTATTTTTTCCTGCATGCAGTTTGATTTGTTTTTCCTATCCAAGTGGATTTTTCTACAGAATTTTGCCAGGAACAACCCTTTTGTTGCCGTGGGTTCTTTTACGTGCGCTAAGTGCATGCTGCACATGGGACCTCGGTTTATCGTCTCATCCGAATGACTACCACTCAAGGTCTAGTGGAGGGGGAGAAAATATCGGCGGCCGAGCCATGATTCGAACCAGCACACTCAGAATCTCTCGCTTCCTAGGCGGACGCGTTACCTCTAGGCCATCACTCCATTTATCAAAGTTGTGCGTTCATTATTCACAAATTACTCTCCCTCCCCCACGCCCCCCCTCCTTAAATTGGAATGGGATGGAGTGGGGTGGTGTGTGGAGGGTGGGAGAATGAAGTCCAACTGCTAGTATGGCAGTCAGTCTGGTGACGGCAATGTGACACCCATACACACACAGAAACTGCACACCGTTCTGCTCCTCTTCCTCCTCCCCATCACAACTCTATTCTTTAACACAATACAGGCTTCACACACAAGACACAGACTCACTCTGTACCCAACCTGAGCTCTACCATGACTGGCTGCTATGGTAGCTAGCTGACACAGCTGTACAAACATTACAGAGAGAATGGTGACCACTAGTGCTTTTCAGTAACAGTAATCAAGAAGTGCTGAATGGTTAGGGGCTGAAACTCCCACGTTCACTCATTCCTCCCATGAGTGGAGGGATGTACGATTTCTTCTGCATGAATATATACAAACTGCAGTCACATATTTCACAGAAACACTTCATTTTTGGCTGTCGCCGCAGTGAATGCAAGAGGGTTAAGGCAAGAGCATGTCTGTGTGTACACTAGCCCAGGAGATGAGAAAAATCATCTTAGTTCACAGTACATGCCGAAGCTCAAACCTCAGTCTACTCTGACCTCCAGGATGGAAATTCCAAGCACAAACTGCCTGGCTATCTCTTCTTTCTCTGTGCCTCCAGTATCATCAGTCTATTGCATCTTCTTATTCTGTGCTTGTTGGTTGCAAAATTCCCATGTTCACTCATATGAAAGAGAGGGATTTTACATGTCTGTTTTTACCCTGCCAATTAATATTCCATTTTCAGGTGTGCATGCTGGGTATTTGTTCTTGTTTCCATAACCCACTATACACTGATATGGATTACAGGATCTTGAATGTGCGCATTTGATCTTGTGCATACATATACACATGAAGGTGGGGTCAGACACTTGCAGATCTGGGAGACCGGCAAAATCTCCACCCTTCACCCACCAGGTGTGCACCTAAATCAGGGATCAAACTCAGGAATCTCAGGGCAAACATCCAGCACTTAAAAAACCTTCTTGATCCCCCAGGGACTGCGGCTGACCAGTCTCTGCCTGGGTGACTGTAGCAGGGACGGTCAGTTGATTCTTTCAATGTGATGGATTCTGTCTATTGCTGACACAATGTCCACACTCTTCACAAACTTTGTCAACTTCTCCTCACATTCTGATAAATTCATCATATCACAACTGACGTGAGGTATGTTCTGAACACTTTCTTTTTATTATGTCAGTCTGAAATAAAAGTCATCAATCACAATCCATCAAGGAAATGAAAAAAAGGAAAACCGAAAGTTCTTTTCTGGTCAGATGTGTAAATCTCCTTGTTACAATTTTGATATACTTGTCATTTTCAGCATCAAAATCATGACCTGAATCATATAATTCCTATCATGCCAGCCAAGAAGAGATGTACTACCTTTTGGCCATGACAGTGGAAAAAAAGTAACAAAACATGACTTCAAAACACTCTAACTGTATTCAAGGAATGTCGGGGAAAGTTGTGCAGAATGTTCTGCGTTTTGTGCGAGGAGTTGACTTTGCTTTCATTCATTCTACCATTACTTCGGGGAAAAGTGGCACGCACACAACCGTCCCCTTTTTTAGCGCAAAGGAGTTAACCTTCCGTTCCATTCTCTCTTCTTGATTACTGTACACTCAAAAAAAAAAAAACCAAAAAAAAACCACACCGAACTCAAACAACACCAGCACTCGGCAAACACACACGCACAAGCTTCAAGGGGTCCAACACACATACACACACACCACACAGCAGCGGTAAACAACCCATCAACGACTTCAGGCAGCGGCTCAGAGCACTGACTGAAAACACAACAAGGACAGTGAACCTGCCAAAAAAGCAGCGGCACAAGACAGGAGGACGGACTCCTCATGAGCACAGCCACTAGCGCTGCAAAAGAGAACAAAGAACACACGTGAAAGCTGATACGGGAGCCGAATGAAAGAAAGGCAGGTGGGTGTGTGGGTGGAGAGGAGGGGCTGGGGGCGTGGGGGTGGGAGGGAGAACAGGTGTGTAGTAGTACTCACCTCTTCCAGTCTGCGATCTGTTCCCCTAGCCAGCAGGTTGTTGAATTCTCGTTCCAGCACCATTCTGGCCTGCAACAGTGAGTGGTGCACATTTGGGGGTCAGTGCTGCTCCTTCCAACAACGCTCACACACTCTGTCAGTACTGGTCGTCCTGATGACTTCATACTCATCACCATCATCATCAGAAGAAGTAGTTGCAGCAGTAGTATCTCATATTTATCATCATCATTATTATCATCCATAATAATAAAAAAAAAAAATTATTGTTATCATTATTATCACAGCCAGGTGAGAATCAGGTACCTGTGTTATTATTATCATTATCACCACACGAAACATCAGGTACCTGTGAATGTGTTCCCTGTGTGGGTATGACAATGAAACAAGAGAGGAATTAGCCAGGTGAGACATCAGGTACCTGTGCACCCTGTGTGGGTATGACAATGACACAAGAAAGAGAGTCGTTAGCCAGGTGAGAGAGAGAGAGAGAGCACAGCAGGTAGTAGCTACCTGTGTGCTCTCTGTGGGTGTGACAAGGTACCATTGTTCCCTGTGTGGGCATGACAATGACACAAGAAAGAGGGTCGTTAGCCAGGTGAGAGAGAGAGAGCAGGTAGCTCACCTGTGTGCTCTGTGTGAGTATGACAAGGTTTCTGTGTTCCCTGTGTGGGTATGACAATGACACAAGAAAGAGCGTCGTTAGCCAGGTGAGAGAGAGAGAGAGCACAGCAGGTAGTAGCTACCTGTGTGCTCTGTGTGGATATGACAAGGTTTCTGTGTTCCCTGTGTGGCTATGACAATGACACAAGAAAGAGAGTCATTAGCCAGGTGAGAGAGAGAGAGAGTAGAGCAGTTAGCAGCTACCTGTGTGCTCTGTGTGGATATGACAAGGTTTCTGTGTTCCCTGTGTGGGTATGACAATGACACAAGAAAGAGAGTCGTTAGCCAGGTGAGAGAGAGAGAGAGAGAGAGTAGAGCAGTTAGCAGCTACCTGTGTGCTCTGTGTGGATATGACAAGGTTTCTGTGTTCCCTGTGTGGCTATGACAATGACACAAGAAAGAGAGTCATTAGCCAGGTGAGAGAGAGAGCAGGTAGCTCACCTGTGTGCTCTGTGTGAGTATGACAAGGTTTCTGTGTTCCCTGTGTGGCTATGACAATGACACAAGAAAGAGAGTCATTAGCCAGGTGAGAGAGAGAGAGCAAGCAGGTAGCTCACCTGTGTGCTCTGTGTGGATATGACAAGGTACCTGTGTTCCCTGTGTGAGTATGACAATGACACAAGAAAGAGAGTCGTTAGCCAGGTGAGAGAGAGAGAGAGAGCAGTTAGCAGCTACCTGTGTGCTCTGTGTGGGTGTGACAAGGTACCGGTGTTCCCTGTGTGGGTATGACAATGACACAAGAAAGAGAGTCGTTAGCCAGGTGAGAGAGAGAGAGAGAGAGCAGGTAGCAGCTACCTGTGTGCTGTGTGAGTATGACAAGGTTGCTGTGTTCCCTGTGTGGGTATGACAATGACACAAGAAAGAGAGTCGTTAGCCAGGTGAGAGAGAGAGAGAGAGAGCAGGTAGCTCACCTGTGTGCTCTTTTTTGGATATGACAAGGTACCTGTGTTTCCTGTGTGAGTATGACAATGACACAAGAAAGAGCGTCGTTAGCCAGGTGAGATAGAGAGAGAGAGAGCAGGTAGCTCACCTGTGTGCTCTGTGTGGATATGACAAGGTACCTGTGTTCCCTGTGTGGGTATGACAATGACACAAGAAAGAGGGTCGTTAGCCAGGTGAGAGAGAGAGAGAGCAGGTAGCAGCTACCTGTGTGCTCTGTGTGGGTGTGACAAGGTACCGGTGTTCCCTGTGTGGGTATGACAATGACACAAGAAAGAGCGTCGTTAGCCAGGTGAGAGAGAGAGCAGAGCAGGTAGTAGCTACCTGTGTGCTCTGTGTGGGTATGACAAGGTACCTGTGTTCCCTGTGTGGGTATGACAATGACACAAGAAAGAGAGTCGTTAGCCAGGTGAGAGAGAGAGAGAGAGAGAGAGCAGGTAGCTCACCTGTGTGCTCTGTGTGAGTATGACAAGGTTTCTGTGTTCCCTGTGTGGGTATGACAATGACACAAGAAAGAGAGTCGTTAGCCAGGTGAGAGAGAGAGCAGAGCAGTTAGCAGCTACCTGCGTGCTCTGTGTGGGTGTGACAAGGTACCGGTGTTCCCTGTGTGGGTATGACAATGACACAAGAAAGAGAGTCGTTAGCCAGGTGAGAGAGAGAGAGCAGGTAGCTCACCTGTGTGCTCTGTGTGGATATGACAAGGTACCTGTGTTCCCTGTGTGAGTATGACAATGACACAAGAAAGAGCGTCGTTAGCCAGGTGAGAGAGAGAGAGAGAGAGCAGGTAGCAGCTACCTGTGTGCTCTGTGTGGATATGACAAGGTACCTGTGTTCCCTGTGTGGGTATGACAATGACACAAGAAAGAGCGTCGTTAGCCAGGTGAGAGAGAGAGAGAGAGAGAGAGCAGGTAGCTCACCTGTGTGCTCTGTGTGAGTATGACAAGGTTTCTGTGTTCCCTGTGTGGGTATGACAATGACACAAGAAAGAGAGTCGTTAGCCAGGTGAGAGAGAGAGCAGAGCAGGTAGCAGCTACCTGTGTGCTCTGTGTGGGTGTGACAAGGTACCGGTGTTCCCTGTGTGGGTATGACAATGACACAAGAAAGAGCGTCGTTAGCCAGGTGAGAGAGAGAGAGAGAGCAGATAGCAGTTACCTGTGTGCTCTGTGTGGATATGACAAGGTACCTGTGCACCCTGTGTGAGTATGACAATGACACAAGAAAGAGCGTCGTTAGCCAGGTGAGAGAGAGAGAGAGAGCAGATAGCTCACCTGTGTGCTCTGTGTGGATATGACAAGGTACCGGTGTTCCCTGTGTGGGTATGACAATGACACAAGAAAGAGGGTCGTTAGCCAGGTGAGAGAGAGAGAGCAGGTAGCTCACCTGTGTGCTCTGTGTGAGTATGACAAGGTTTCTGTGTTCCCTGTGTGGGTATGACAATGACACAAGAAAGAGTCGTTAGCCAGGTGAGAGAGAGAGAGTTGAGCAGTTAGCAGCTACCTGTGTGCTCTCTGTGGGTGTGACAAGGTACCTGTGTTCCATGTGTGGGTATGACAATGACACAAGAAAGAGGGTTGTTAGCCAGGTGAGAGAGAGAGAGAGAGAGCAGGTAGCTCACCTGTGTGCTCTGTGTGGGTATCTGCAGGGCCAGAGCCAGGCTGTTGTGGTCGAAGCTCTCGTCCAGGGCGATGAGCGCCCCGTGCACCCCCGACTCTATCAAGTTGTTGGCGTACTCCCGCAGGTTGATTGACTGCACCCACCGGATCACCCGCTCATTGGACCACACCAACACGTCTGTCAACACATTTGTTAAAAAAAATGATAATAATAATTATAAATGGCATTTATATAGCACCAGACAGGCGCAACAGCTGAGTGGTTAAAGTGTTGGACTCCATCAAGTTGTTGGTATACTTCCACAGGTTGATCGATTGCACCCTCATTGGACAACATCAACACATCCGTCAAAATGATTATCAAAAATAATACTCACTGGACCACACTAAAACATCTGTCAATGCGGTTATAAAAAATATTTGTATTTGTATTGTATTTCTTTTTAATAGAACAGATTTCTCTGTGTGAAATTTGGGCTGCTCTCCCCACGGAGAGCGCGTCGCTACACTACAGCGCCACCCATTTTTTTTGGTATTTTTTCCTGCGTGCAGCTTTATTTGTTTTTCCTATCGAAGTGGATTTTTCTACAGAATTTTGCCAGGAACAACCCTTTCGTTGCCGTGGGTTCTTTTACATGCGCTAAGTGCATGCTGCACACGGGACCTCGGTTTATAGTCTCATCCGAATGACTAGCATCCAGACCACCATTCAAGGTCTAGTGGAGGTGGAGAAAATATTGGCAGCTGAGCCGTGATTCGAACCAGCACGCTCAGATTCTTCGCTTCCTAGGTTACCTCTAGGCCATCACTCCACACTGAATGGCTAATCGACTGCACCCACTGGATCACGCGCTCACTGGACCACACCAACACGTCTGTCAATACGGTTTTGTTTTTTTTTAAAAGATAACAACAAACGGCATTTGTACAGCACATTTCTCTAAAAAGAAAACAAATAATAATTATAATAACGAATGGCATTTGTATAGTGCATTTCTCTAAAAAAAAAATATATATATATATATATATATATATATATACATACAATAATAACAATGAATGGCATTTGTATAGCACATTTCTCTCTAAAAAAAAAAAAAAAAAAAATCATAATAAATAAATAACAATGAATGTCATTTGTATAGCACATTTCCCTAAAAAAAGAAAAAAGAAAAGAAAAAAGAAAAATAACAATGACTGGGATTTGTATAGCGCATTTCTCCATATAAAGAAAAAACAACAACAAAAAACAAAAAAAAACCCCAATGAATGGCATTTGTATAGCGCATTTCTCCAAGTTAATTTCGACTCAACGTGCTGGCAATCACCCCTTCATCTGCCACCACGCCTGAAAATGACAAACCACAGTCAACCATACAAACAACACCCATGAGCAGAAAACGGCTCAAAGCTCAGCACCGGCACGGAATTCCAAGATCTCTGTACAGATTTTACAAAGATCACTGAAAGGTAGCAATAACCACAGGAGTTGCTTTCTCACATAATAATAATACTGTACATTTATATAGTGCCCTTTCTCACTAAGAGCTCAGGGCGCTTTACATGAAAGAAAAATATTACAAGTAACATAAAACATTCATGGCCACTCTTTCTCAAAAAACCTAAACCCTCTCCCACTCTACATACATCCAAAGTGAGCTAACATGGGTGTGTTGGAGAAAAGGAAGCTGAGAGTACTTATAGATAGGTTTTACAAAGATGAGTCTTTAGTGATGAGCGAAAAGCAGAACTAGAATCAAATGCACGGATATGATGAGGAAGGTTGTTCCAGATGTGAGGAGCAGCAAAGAATAAAGAACATTCACCATAGGTTCTTGTATTGACGCGAGGAAGTTTCAAAAGGTAACCATCAGAGGAACAGCGGAGATTTCTTGTGGGAGTGTAAACACTGATAAGGTCAGAAAGATAAGTAGCTCCTGCGGAGTGGAAAGCAGAATAGCAGAGACACACAACTTTGTATTTCTTTCTCGCTTCAATGGGGAGCCAGTGTAGAGTGCGGAGGTGAGGAGAAATGTGATCAATACATGGGACCCTGAGAGTCAGACAGGCAGCATTGTTTTGAAGTTTTTGAATTCGCTGAAGAATATTATGTGGACAGCCTATGAGAAGAGAATTACAGTAGTCAATTGTGTACTCTCGCACACACTCCTTCACATTCAGTACCTGATACCAGCGACAACACTAAGGACACAATTCACATGAACACACGTCCACTATCCTGTCACACACCCAGACGCACTTCCTGACCTTTGACTTCAGCTGCACTCTCCTCTCGCCGCCTCTCCAACTCCTTTCTGTCGTAGTTGAGTTTTTTCAGGCAGTTAATGCCGTACTGTAAACTGGTTCTGAAAACAAAAAAAAAACACACCCCAATCTGAAATTAACTATGCTCTGATATCACAGAAGACATTCTCCTTTGATCACTGTACTTAACTCTCTCCATACGAACGGCGAAAAAGACGATGTTAACAGTGTTTCACCCCAATTACCATCATCAAAATATTGCAAGCAGAAGGCTCTTATACTGAAGACGTGAATGTTGACAAAGAATACCACAATTCGGACGACGGAAGCTAAAGGTTGGGTCATTCAGACACCCACTGGACATCCGAGGGTTCTGTGTAGAGGATAAGAGAGGACTGGCAGTACTGAGTGAGTTAATGTAAACATGTACTTGAGATTTTTTTTTATTTTTTTTTTAATAACACTGCACTCACTGTAAAATAGTTCTTTTAAAAACAGAAACCATTATGGCTTGCTCTGACTTAGACTGTCATCACTGTAAGTCACGAGAAAATAAATAAGGATAAAAAACAACTGACCAACCCTGAAAGTGGATTTTTCCCCCCCTCAACCTCAAGTGCATCAGTTTCTGCTCAACTAAAACAAGAGAGGCAAGGCCTTCAAGACTCACTTGTGATACACTTAAAAAAAAAAAAAAAAAAAATCCAAGCTTTTTATGTATTGAGTATAATTTCAAAATGTAATGTTTAAGATGAGAAAGATCAGTTTAAAGCAAATTAAGTCCCCTAGCATTAATTACAGAGTAATTTCCCTTTTTTACTGTCTGCACCAAAACGTTTGCAAAATAAATAAAACTTCCATGCTTAGCAAAAGAAGTTCCTGTTTGAACAAAAAATAATAATAATGACTGCTCTTGTTGCTGGGTCAGAATATCAGATCAAAGTGCCAAGTTTAGAGAATACAAAAAATATAAATATAACAGTAAATGCAGTTTGCATATAATTAGGCTTCATTTTTTATTTTTTTGTGCCCATCCCAAAGGTGCAATGTTGTTTTAAACAAGATGACTGGAAAGAACTGAATTTTTCCTATTTTTATGCCTAATTTGGTGTCAACTGACAAAGTATTTGCAGAGAAAATGTCAATGTTAAAGTTTACCACGGACACACAGACACACGGACAGACACACAGACACATGGACACGCACACACACAGACAACCGAACACCGGGTTAAAACATAGACTCACTTTGTTTACACAAGTGAGTCAAAAAAACGTTCATGATCATGATTTGTCACAAACTGCCAGTAGAAATGCTACAAGCACTAAAAAGCAGACATCATTCACTCAGGTAAACTGTTATCACTGTACTGCTACAATAACTTGTATGAGTGACAAGTTTACAATCACCTAAACTTGTGCATCTATGCTTGTAAGTTGCATGGATCAAATCATGTATGCAATCTAGTGTTTGTGTACATGAACTGTAAATTCCAACAGAGGAAGAGAGAATGCATACACACACACACACACACACACGTACGCACACACATACTCATCTAATATAGCTCAAAGTGAAAAGAAAGAAGAAAAAAAAAACCCCAAACCTTTTTCTTCAGAACCACTCAAAGACACCACATGTTGAATTAATGACAGCTCACATACGTCTAATGTGAAAAGCAGTTAAATCAAAAAAAGCACACATACACACACACTGACAACCACACACACACACACAGAACCACAAACTCACACACACACACAATCTAGTATCGCTCAAAGTGAAAAGAAAAGAAAATCTCACACACACACACACACACACACACACACACACACACACACACACACACACACACACACACAGAAACACAAACACAAGCTCACACAAACAACACATCTAGTATCTCTCAAAAAGAAAAAACAGAACAAAACACAAAAAAAATCCAAACATTTTCACAAGAACCTCTCAAACACCCCACACATTTACCCTTAGCCCTAACGACTGAGCCACCCAGCCACCGACCTGTGGAAGCTGTCAACCATCTTGAGCTGACCGCGGAGGTCCTTCTTGGTGAGGTGGTCCAGCATGCGGGCGTCCACCAGGCACTCCATGAAGTGGGAGCGGTACTGGGGCAGGCCCAGGGACGGCAGCCACTCCTTGCCCATCCACTCGTGGTTCATGTCCCCAAACGCCAGGGTCTGCACAGTCACAGTCACAGTCACAGGCACAGGCACAGACATATACATGCAATGCATTCGCTGTCGTCACACAGTATGCAGTTTCCACTATCGTCACAAAGTATGCAACTTCCACTGTTGTCATGCAGTATGCAATTCACACTGTCGTCACACAGTATGGAACTTCCACTGTTGTCACGCAGTATGCCATTCACACTGTCATCACACTGTATGGAACTTCCACTGTTGTCACGGAGTATGCAATTCACACTGTCATCACTCAGTATGCAGTTTCCACTGTTGTCACGCAGCATGCAATTCACACTGTCATCACGCAGTATGCAATTCACACTATCGTCACACAGTATGCAATTCAGACTATCGTCGCGCAGTATGCAACTTCCACTGTTGTCACGCAGTATGCAATTCACACTGTCGTCACGCAGTATGCAACTTCCACTGTTGTCACGCAGTATGCAATTCACACTATCGTCACACAGTATGGAACTTCCACTGTTGTCACGCAGTATGCCATTCACACTGTCATCACACTGTATGGAACTTCCACTGTTGTCACGGAGTATGCAATTCACACTGTCATCACTCAGTATGCAGTTTCCACTGTTGTCATGCAGTATGCCATTCACACTGTCGTCACACAGTATGCAACTTCCACTGTTGTCACGCAGTACGCAATTCACACTGTCGTCACGCAGTATGCAATTCACATTATCATCATGCAGTTTACAATCCAGTTTACAATTCACACGGTCATCATGCAGTATATGATTCACACTGCTGTCACAATTCCCACTGTTGTCGCACGGTATACAATATACACTGACATCATGCAGCATACAATTCACACTGTGGTCACAATTCAGTCACAGGCACACACACACAATGCATGCTGTCATCATGCAGTACGCAATTCATACTGTCCTCATGCAGCATGGCAATTCATGCTGTTGCCACACAAGATACTTCTTCTTCTTCTTCTCCTTCGTTCATGGGCTGCAACTCACACGTTCATTCATATGCACACGAGTGGGCTTTTACATGTATGACCGTTTTTACCCAGCCGTGTAGGCAGCCATACTCTGCTTTTGGGGGTGTGCATGCTGGGTATGTTCTTGTTTCCATAACCCACCAAACACTGACATGGTTTACAGTATCTTTAACGTGCATATTTGATCTTCTGCTTGCATATACACACGAAGGGGGTTCAGGCACTAGAAGGTCTGCACATATGTTGACCTGGAAGATCGTAAAAATCTCCACCCTTTACCCACCAGGCGCCGTCACCGTGATTCGAACCCGGGACCCTCAGACTGAAAGTCCCAACGCTTTAACCACTCGGCTATTACACCCGTCACACAAGATACAATTCACACTGTCATCATGCAGTATACAATTTACACAGTATGCAATCACAGTATTCAATTCAGTCACACAACATACAATTCATAATGTCGTCACACAGTATGCATTCACACTGTTGTCAAGCAGTATACAATTCACACAGTGATCATACAGTAAGCAATTCACACTGATGTGTCATGCAGTTAACACTGAGTATGCAATTCAGACTGTCGTCATGCAGTTTATAATTCATACTGTCATCACACAGTATAAATTTCACGCTAACATCATGCAGTATAAGATTCACTTAGTCGTCGCACAGTATGCAATTCACACTGTCATCACGCAGTATACATTTCACACTAATGTCATGCAGTACACAATTCACACTGTCGTCACATAGTATACATTTCATACTGTCGTCACACAGTATACATTTCACACTAACTTCATGCAGTATACAATTCACTTAGTCGTCACGCAGTATGCAATTCAAACTGTCATTACACAAACAAAGCACACACAACACACTACACTACAACACACCACCGACACACACACAAAAATCAGACAACACACCGTGCATGAAGTCCTGGGGGCAGAAGGAGAAGTGAAGGACACAACATACAACAACACACCACAGCACAACACACCACAACACAACACACTACAACACACCACAGCACAACACAACACACTACAACACACCACACTAGAACACATCACAGCACATCACATCACAGCACAACACATCACGCTACAACACACACCACAACACAACACGCTCCAACGACACACACACACACAAAAACAGACGACGCACCGTGCATGAGGTCCTAGGGGCGGAAGGAGAACTGGAGGACACAACATACCACAGCACAACACATCACGCTACAACACACCACGCTACAACACACACCACAACACAACACGCTCCAACGACACACACACACACAAAAACAGACGACGCACCATGCATGAGGTCCTAGGGGCGGAAGGAGAACTGGAGGACACAACATACCACAGCACAACACATCACGCTACAACACACCACACTACAACACACCACAACACAACACGCTCCAATGACACACACACACATACAAAAACAGACGACGCACCGTGCGCGAGGTCCTAGGGGCGGAAGGAGAAGTGAGGGACACCATCTCCTGGATGGCCAGCCTCAGTTTGAGGCGGTGCAGGGGGTTGGAGATGCCGATCTCTCGCTGGATCTCCGTGTCCGACAGCGCCGACATGATGGCCCCGCTCTTCACATTGGCCCGACACGCCGCCACGTACCACGGGGGCATCCCCACCCACATCTGCAACAACGATGACGACGACAATAACATCATGCACTGTCAGTGTGTAAATGAACAACAACAACAAATAATAACTAAAAAATGAATCAAATAGTATGATTAAATATATAAATAAATAGATAAATAAATACTATATAAGTTCACCACACACCACACATAAAATGAATAAAATAGAATGAACAGATAGATAAATAAATACCATGTAAGTTTTGGCATCCCCACCCACATCTGCAACAACAACGCCATGCACATCATCAGTATCTAAATGAACAACAAATAATAATAATAAACGAATAAAACAATGAACAGATACATAAATACCACTTGAGTTTTGCCATCCCCAACCACATCTGCGACAATGACAACAACGCCACACACACCCAACAGTGTGAAACTGAACAACAACAGAAATAATTTTTTTTTAATGAACAAAACAGAATGAGAGAGAAGGGAGGTAGAAAGAGAGGGAGACAGAGAGAAAGGAGAGAGAGAGAGAAAGAGAGAGGTAGAGGGAGAGACAAAAAGACAGGGAGAGAGAAAGAGAAACGGGTAGAGACACAGAGACAGACACACACACACGCATTGAGACACAAACTGAGACACAGGTATAGAGACAAAGAAAGTCAGACAGACAGATAAAGAGAGCAACAGGCAGAAACAGGGACAGACAGACAGACAGACAGACAGGGACAGACCTCCAGCCAGGCGACCACAGTGGGTCCGTTCCATAAGGCAAAGGGTGTGGAGGCCTTCATTGCTTCCTCCAGCAGTTCATGTCTGCACACCACACACACAGTCACATTTTGCATGTTGTCACCATTAAAACATACATATACAATCTCACACAATTTTCAAAAGTTATCAATCTGTGGCCCTGTTAGGGCATGAGAGTGTTTCTCAGAACACAACATACCCAGACTTACCGTAATGTGCGCATCAAAGGTACAGTCAATGTTTTGTATACATGTACGGAAGAGTCCTATACGCAACATTTCAAGTATTAGTGCATCTGCCGAGTCTTTATAGTATGAGTTTGCTGAGCATTCGCTGCAAACTGCCTTGTGTCATCATCCATTCCTGAGAAGATAGGTCACCCAAACAGACTGTGAGCAAGCATGCACAACAGACACCAACAGAGAGGAGAGAAGAAGGAGAGACCAACAGAGACAGAGAGAGGAGAAAGGAGGGGGAGGAAAACACACACACAAATGGAGAGAGGAACTAACAAACACACACAAAGCACACACAGCAATGTTTTTAAAGAACAATATCAAGATAATGCAATGGAACTGCAGATCATTGTCCACAAACACTGATCTTCAGTGTTGACGATCTTCAGCAGTCCATTGCTAATGTATGACTTTTTCAACTCCTTGTTAAACAGTCCAGTTGGTTCGCTGTTATAGTTGTTAGTTTTTCATTAGAAATGTTATATTGTTATGATTTTTTGTTTATTTTTTAAACAAAACTTAAATCAATAATTTTCACACACACACACACACACACACACACTTTCACTTACTCGTATGCGTACACAGTAATTCCCCCCCCACCCCCACTCGATTTTTTTCCTTCCCTCGTCTAATATCACTTACAGTGAAAAGACGTTAAACTAAAGAACGAACGAACGAACAAACAAACACACACAAAACACACACAGCGACATGAAGGGTGAGAGACGTGAAACAGACACCCACTTTTTCTTCATGCGACGGTCAAAGTCTGACTGCCCCAGTCCCACGGCAAGGTCTGTGCCCGTGATGTCTGCCCCCTCATAGCCAGCTGCAACCACAACCACCACTGCCAACATGGAGAACACGTCAGAAACTATCACTTCTCATTATTATTTCTTTTCTTCCTATTCTTTTCTATTGTCATGGAAAATTATTGTTAATGTGTATCTGCCTGATTGCTTGTGAGGGCCTTTTGTATTTTTTAAACAATTTTTTGTGATCACTTTTTAAAAAAATTATATGATATGTGTCAAAGATGTTGATACATAATGTTTCTATGCCCACCAGGGGGGACATAAAATAAACTTCTTGCCTTGCCTTGCCTCATCTGTGGTGCCTATGGCAAAAGTTTTAAAAACACAACAACAAAAATGATACGGAACACAGATCGGAACAAACCAATGTCTTCCACATGACTAGCAACATGTATTATAAATTGCATTAATCGAATGACAAAGGTAATAAATGATGAGCGCCCAATGGCAGCTGTCAGTCGGTTCCACCCAGGTAGGCAGCCTGTTGCGCATGTGAACTTAGAACCTGGTCTCCAACAGAAGATAAGTGCTATATAGTATCCACATCATCATCATCACTTTTATTTGTTTGGGGGTTGTTGTTTTTTTCTCTGTGTTAAATTCGGGCTACTCTCCCTGGGGAGAGCATGGTGCTAAAGTGTAAAGTCATCCTCTATTCTTTTCCTGCATGCAAATGTATTTGTTTCACAATAACTTGAATAAGAGTGGATTTTTCTCCAGAATTTTGTCACCAACTTGAATAAGAGTGGGGGGGGGGGGTCACCATATTTAAAGTCCTTGATTTTCGTCAAACTTGCATGTTTCCAATTGTCGTCTTTTTCCTACCTTAGACCAGGACATGTTTATTGATCAGAAATAAATGGAAGTGAATTTTCTTTTCTTTTCTGATGACAGCACATTGAATTTTGATACACTGAAACTGTAATTGTGGTTCATGGTTGGAAAACAGGAAGAATAAAACTTTGTTTTCTTCTTCGTTCATGGGTTGCAACTCCCACATTCACTCGTATGTACTATGTACACGAGTGGGCTTTTACGTGCATGACAGTGTTTACCCCGCCATGTAGGCAGCCATACTCCGTTTTCGGGGATAAACCTTGTTTTCAAGGATTGGGGAAAAAAACCAAAAAAACCATGATGTGCCAGATTGACAGCGTGGGTGCCCCATACCTGCGGCCATGTCCCTGGCCAGAGCCTCCTTGGACTTGGTCTTGTCTTTCTTGGAGAAGAAACGCCCCAGGGAGCTCTTCAGGCCCTTCTTCTTGGAGTGCTTGTGCAGGGAGTCCTGGCTGCTGTGCACGCTCCCCACGGGACTCCTGGAGGAGCGCATTGCCTGCAGGCGACTGGCAACACGCAGCAGAGTGTTTTTGCAGTCTGCGTGTACTGTGCAGTGTGTGACACCAAACACACAGTGTTGTACATATATATCCCTATGCTTTCATCCCACATAATTCTGTTTCTACCCAATGAGAGGGACAGTTTTCAGTTTCAGTTTCAGTAGCTCAAGGAGGCGTCACTGCGTTCGGACAAATCCATATATGCTACACCACTTCTGCCAAGCAGATGCCTGACCAGCAGCGTAACCCAACGCACTTAGTCATGCCTTGAGAAAAAAAAAAGTGAATAAATAATAGATAAGCTTACATAAATAAATAATAATTATAATATAAAAAAAAGGTAGTAGTAATAATAATAATAATAAAATAATAATAATAATAATAAATAAATAAATAAATGAGAGGGACAGCCACCTCAGAATCATGGTCTGAGTATGCGTGCTAGCTCTCTGGGCATCAGTTCCTGACAAACTCGTTTGGGCATCAGTCGCTTACATCACAGCTTGTGTCACTTGGTTGATGCGAGTTATCCCAATGCTATCATCCCACATGATTCTGTATATCCTTGATCCAAGAACAAAAAAAAAACAAACAAAAAAAACAAACAAACAAAACCAAACCACCTAGGAAACAAACTTTGTAACTTCATGCTCCTCTGGCAAATATCATGGATGTCATCCTCTGTCGTCTTGCCTGTTTTTGAGAGGTCATTTTGAAATCAACACGGTCATTCCACACACTTGTGTAATTTTCTATCACTTCAGTTTTTAAAAACTACCAACGGATTCTTTCATTTTGTAACTGCTTAGAACCCACTGGTGCAGACTCCGGCAGGTGTCTGGATTCCTGTTCTGTTCAAACTACCACTCCGCTATGCGGAGAAATCTTAAGTAGCTGCTGCTAACAGCCTCCCTTGGTAAATTACGTCCCTTGTGTTTTTCTCAGCCAGTCATCACTAGTTCTACGGTGAAAATACGTTACTTCTCTAATGGGGAGCATGAGTACAAAACAGAACAAGGGGGGCAACTCACGTGGCTGTGTCGCTCTCACTCTTGGCCAAAGCAGCTGCCACTCGTTCCAGGCGCAGAGAGCGTGGGGTAGGGGGAGACGACTCGCACTTGATCTGCCGAGACTCTTCCTTGGCTCCAATGGCGCTGTCATCGCGGCTGTACTGCTGTGGACAGGTGTGTGTAGTGGGCAGCATGAGCACTGTGTTATTGTTGTCTTTGTACGAGTACTGTCTTACTGTAGTCTTAGCATGAATACAGTATTATTGTAGTCTTAGCTAGAATACTGGTTTACTCTAGTCTTAGCATGAGTACTGTATTATTGTGGTCTCAGCATTAGTACTGTCTTACCGTTGTTTTAGCAAGTGTACAGTCTTACTGTAGTCTCAGCACAATTAGGCTTACTGTAGTCTTTGCCCGAGGACTGTCTTACTATAGGCTTAGCAAGAGTGCTTTCTTAAATTTTCAAGTCTTTGCACATATGAATACTGCACTACTGTAGTCGTAGCATGAGCAGGGTCTAACTGTAATCTTAGCATGAGAACAGTCTTACTGTAATCTTAGCATGAGTAATGTATTACTGTAGTCTTAGCATGAGTATTGTCTTACAGTAGTCCTAGCATGAGTATGATCTTCCTTTAGTCGTCGCATGAGTTATTGTATTACTGTAGTCTTAGCATGACTACTGTCTTACTGTAAAAAACAAAAACAAAAAATCTAATCAACATGTTACAAGTCAATATATCTCAGTTTTGATTTGGCAGATTAAAAAAAAAAAACAACTAATCAAAAAGGTTGCAAGCGAATATATCTCAGTGTTTATCTAGCTTCCCCGTGATGTAGGTACAGGCTTATTGCAACCATAGCAACAGATGGCTGTTTTCATTGTAGACGGCTTTAGCAAGTTTACACACAGTTATTCACTGCTAGCTGTTGATTGCTCAGTTGTGGCCTAATCAAGTTCACACACAGTTATTCACTGCTAGCTGTTGATTGCTCAGTTGTGGCCTAATCAAGTTTACACACAGTTATTCACTGCTAGTTGTTGATTGCTCAGTTGTGGCCTAATCAAGTTCACACACAGTTATCCACTGCTAGCTGTTGATTGCTCAGTTGTGGCCTAATCAAGTTCACACACAGTTATTCACTGCTAGCTGTTGATTGCTCAGTTGTTTGTTGATTGCTCAGTTGTGGCCTAATCAAGTTCACACACAGTTATTCACTGCTAGTTGTTGATTGCTCAGTTGTGGCCTAATCAAGTTCACACACAGTTATTCACTGCTAGTTGTTGATTGCTCAGTTGTGGCCTAATCAAGTTCACACACAGTTATTCACTGCTAGCTGTTGATTGCTCAGTTGTGGCCTAATCAAGTTTACACACAGTTATTCACTGCTAGCTGTTGATTGCTCAGTTGTGGCCTAATCAAGTTTACACACAGTTATTCACTGCTAGTTGTTATTGCTCAGTTGTGGCCTAATCAAGTTCACACACAGTTATTCACTGCTAGCTGTTGATTGCTCAGTTGTGGCCTAATCAAGTTCACACACAGTTATCCACTGCTAGATGTTGATTGCTCAGTTGTGGCCTAATCAAGTTCACACACAGTTATTCACTGCTAGTTGTTGATTGCTCAGTTGTGGCCTAATCAAGTTTACACACAGTTATTCACTGCTAGTTGTTGATTGCTCAGTTGTGGCCTAATCAAGTTCACACACAGTTATTCACTGCTAGCTGTTGATTGCTCAGTTGTTTTTTTTTGCTTTTACTTGACACGACTGACAGTCCCCTTATCTGAATGCTGACAAACTATCTCTTATGCATCATGAAAGAAATCTTACTTCCACTCTGCATGAGCTACAAGTGAAGAGGATAAAGAACTTTCAAGAAAAAAAAAGATTTACACTAACCACTATTAGAAAGCAAAAAAGTATGAAATTCAGAAATGGTTTAAGTGGAATAAAACAGAAAAGTTCTCCAATGTTTCTAAAGCATTCGTTTACAGGAGTCAACAACTGGATAAGTATTCAGACAAAACCTCAACAACCGGATAAGCGTTCTGCCCAAACATAAGAAATGGACAGATATTCAGACTAAACCTCAACAACTGAATAAACACTCAAACAGTAAACCTCAACAACAGGATAAATATCCAGACAGTAAAATGTTTGTTCTTTTGTTTTTTAGATCTTTTTTTTTTTTTTTGCTTTCCAACCTGGAATCGGTGTTCTGTCATGCAAAAACCTAAGTCTTCAATGTTTACAATTTACCACAATTCAGACCAAATAACAAAACAAAAAATGCTGCTGAGCAAACCATCAAATAGGGGGTGGCTCATGTTACAACGTCTACCAAAAGCTACTGCTGATTAAAAAAGACAACAAAAACAATGATAAATAATCAACAAACAAACATGCACAGTCCAAGAAGCCATTTACAGTTGCTTACACCACCCATCTGTTTGTATTGACACACGAGTGGTCATGAACGTATGATGCCTATAAGTGACATTTTCTTTCCTTTTTTTTTTCTCTTTTTCTAAAGCAGATCATTATGATGCTTCTCTGTCAAATAATGAGATAAAGTAGCTACACAAAAAAAAAAAAAAAAAAAAAAAAAAAAAAAAAAATCACAAAAAAAAGAAAAGAAAAGGAAAGTGATTGCATATTTCAAGAAAAACTGGAGATCATGCCAATGCTGAACCACCTGAAATGCCACCGCCAACTCCAGAAAGGGACACAAGATTATCATACTGTTTAGGATATCTCCTAACTCAATCAAAGTGAGCCACAGCAAACTGGAATAATTCTCGTATCTTGTCACTGAGAATACACAGTCTGACAAGACCTGCACCGTAATTCTGTCCAAACAAAAAAAAAGAAAGCACAAACGTGTGCCAATGGATGCCTGTTCATTTGTTCCCTTTCACAGGATAACTATCACTTTTGTGTTTGAACAAGAAACACACACAAAAAAACCCACTGAAGTAAACTTTCAAAATACCAAAACTTTCAATCAGAAAAGATCTTTAGGGGGGATAACTATCACTGACAAAAACACGCAGGAGCAAAGGCAACCTGTCAGGAGCAAAGACACAGTAACAACAGTCACCACACTGATACCAGTTCAGCAAACAGCCCATGTCCATGCTGGCAAGCGAAAAATTGGGGGAAAACCAAAAAGGGACCTACCCCACCATACTAAAGCCGTCACAGCCCTGTTCAACAACTACCAATCTTCTGCTGGACTGTACAAAACCATATATGTCAAAAACACTGCCTTAAACACTACAGTGGTTATAAACACTACCTTAAACACTACAGAGGTTATAAACACTACCTTTAACACTACAGAGGTTATAAACACTACCTTTAACACTACAGAGGTTATAAACACTACCTTTAACACTACAGAGGTCACAAACACTACCTGAAAACACTACAGATGTCAAAATCACTACCTGAAAACACTACAGATGTCAAAATCACTACCTGAAAACACTACAGATGTCACAATTACTACCTTAAAACACTACAGATGTTACAAACACTACCCAAAACACTACAGACATCACAAACACTTCCTCGAAACACTACATATGTCACAAACACTACCTTAAACATGACAAACGTCACAGACACTACATTAAACACCACAGACATCACAAACACTACCCTACAACAACACTGCAGATGTCGCAACACTGTTCCACACTACAACATGCATGAGAACTGCACACAACTACAGCTGTTTGTCAAACAACACACACACACACAAAAGAATACTTAAAACTACTTCAGTTGTCACAAAGGCTAACCAGCTTGAGAGCTGTCAATTGGAAATTAACCCCTTCATGATACTATCGGCCACTGGGACGTCCTCAAAACTGTAAATGTCACATAAGCTACACCAATAACATCAAATTCATTACGGACCAAGTATTGTTCTAATGTCGAGTGCATATACTTTTGTAACCTGACAATTGAGCATATAATTTTTCACTGTAGCTTGATGAAGCCTTTTGTACACGAAAGTGAGTCTTCACAAGTGACTGAGAACGTTGATGTTTTTGACTTTTTGCATTCATTATCAGTTGTTTCGCTTGTCAGTTTAACGACTTCTCTTTTACGAAGTCCTTTAAGTAATTTCCTGTAACTGTATTTAGAGGGTTTTTTTTTCTTCCAAATTTCACCCACATTTTTACCCTCATTTGCCCAGTTTCCCCCAACCCTCCATTCATCCACATCTCCCACCCCTTCTAACCGATAATACTCAGATGTATTCATAAATACTTTAACACTGTTGCTGTCAGGACTACACGAAGCACTGCACCAATCATGTGTAGCGTAACAGCAGAACTGCTGTCACCTGACTGATGAATGCCACAGATGTCATGGAAAAAAATCTCACAGCACTATGACTCTCACAGAGGCTGCCTCCAACACTACTAATACTGCTGTCATTTTACCATTCATCACTACAAATGTCATGGACAGAATCCCATAACACTGCGTCTGTCACGGTTGCTGCCAACAACACTACTGCTGTTTTATGTTCAGTGAAAACTACATATGTCACAGACAATGCTCGACTGTCATGGAGATTGCCTTCAACGCTTCTGCTGCCATTATGACCATTCAAAACTACAGAGTACTAATGTCAAAGAAACTACCCCTCGGCTCCCCCCAACCCTCCAAAATTACAACTGTTACATGACAATTCAACACTACAGATGCAACGTCACTATCAAACACTTCACGGCTCCTGCACGGGGGCTCAACAATACACAGCCATCACACAGAACTATCACACACACAACAGCTGTCGTGAGGACTATGACCCCACGACACTACGACAGCAGACCGCAAGAGTGCTCAAAAGCAGTGTGTGTGTGCCAAAGGGAATGAAAACAACAGCACCACTATGTAGAGACAAAAACATCACCAAACCCAGTAAGACACCACCATATACCTGGGTTTGTCCCGAAGCGGAAGTCGTGACAGTTGTCTGCCCACTCTGAAAACGAGGTCCACAGGGCTAAGGTTAAAAAGGTTAAAGGTCCCACAGCCTTTTAAGGCCATCAGGGCAGGTAACTCTTATCCAATGTGTCTAGGGCTCGGCATGGAAAGACGGGGTTCCATTCATCTTTCTGAGAGGGCTACGTCTCCATAAACACAAACACGTGAATGATGTAACAGCAGCAACACTGACTGAGGATAAAGGGACTGTGACTAGTATCTACTGAGGCCGTAAAGAACTAAACACTCATGAAGAACAGGTTCATTGTCTGCACAAAGCCACAATGAAAATATCACAACAATAAAATGCAGATGGCCATTGTTTATGTGACAATCTTACTCATTTCTATTACCTTAATCGATCGATTTTAAACTAATCTAGCCGTGGCTTGTAATCCCATTGTCTTCATTCTGCGGGTTAAAATGTCAGCCAAGTTTAGTAGTTTAGCAGCTGCTAATGACATGATAAATACATCTTTATTTTGTTACACTTCACTCCTTAGAATCAAGTTGCAGTTTCAGTTTCTCAAGGAGGTATTGCTGCATTTGGACAGATCCATGTATGTTACACCACACCTGCTAGGCAGATGCATAACCCAACGAGCAACCCAGGCCTGGAGTGCATGCGTACTTGTGTACCTATCAAGAGTGGATTTCTTCTACATAATTTTGCCAGAGAACTACATTTTTGTTGCAATGGGTTCTTTTTCAGTGTTCGAAAGTGTGCTGCAAACAGGATCTCAGTTGTTGGTTTTTTCCTCATCCATGTGACTAGACTCTCAGTTTGATTTTCCAGTCAAACTTGGGAGAAAGAGCGAGACTGGGGTTTAAACCCTGACCCAAACACTGGCAGACAAGCATAGTGTTACCTATCCTGCCACTCTCCTCCAACTCGTCGTAAAAAAAAAAAAAAAAAAAAAAAGGAGCTATCTCCCCTATCTAAAAAAAGACTCTCCATGATAAACAGAAAAGGACCAATCTTAATCCTAAGGACCCAAGTGAAAAGGCATTTCCACATTTAAAAAAAAAAAATCTGCCATCAAATATCTAAAGAGACTGAAGATATTCTGGTTACTGTGAAAACAATAACAATTAGTAACAATTTCATTTGCAGGGACTTTAATGTTGTTTTCATAAAAAGATCAATCTCTTTAGACTAAAATGGTCTGAAAATATTCTGTATTTTCAAAAAACAAGAAGCAGAATTGTCAGGAAAATGTCAGGAATTAAGTGTTGATTTCTACTGCTAGGCAGACACAGACCAAAACACACATAGACAACCACACACTTCATCGAAGTCATAACTAACGACACAGCTGGGAGCGCACATGTATACATTTCTCTCTTTCACCGGCCAAGTTTCTGTGTGAAAATCACTCCCCAGTGCCAACTGTTTCAGACTTGATGCTCTCAGTCAAACAATTTGGTCTGTGTCAAAACAACACAGTGGCCCTTTTCATTTCAAACTCAATACGGAAGGTTAGTCAACTTCCTGTTGTGCAAGAAAGCTGGCTGCAACTGTCAAGTTTTGATACAATGTGAAAAGCGGTCTCTTTGTGAATTCGGGGGTGTGCATGCTGGGTATGTTCTTGTTTCCATAACCCACCGAATGCTGACATGCATTACAGGATCTTTACCGTGCGTATTTGATCTTCTGCTTGCATATACACACGAAGGGGGTTCAGGCACTAGCAGGTCTGCACATATGTTGACCTGGGAGATCGTAAAAATCTCCACCCTTTACCCACAAGGCGCCGTCACCGTGATTCGAACCCGGGACCCTCAGATTGACAGCCCAACGCTTTAACCACTCGGCTATTGCGCCTGTCATTAGGTCATGCTCAACATTCTGTATCTCCCCCCACCCCACCCATCACCTAATATCACTGGCAGTACAGAGAAAAGATGTTAAAACCTAGAGATCATACAAACATCCAAACTATCTTTCATCACACAAAGACAGGCAAACAGACGAAATCACACACATGACTTAGAGATTATAAAAACACCTCTCTCTCACAGACACAGCTCTCTCTCTCTCTCTCACACACACACACACCTCTCTCTCTCTCTCTCTCTCTCACACACACACACACATACACAAAATCATCTAAAATCACAACTGTGGATAGATGCTAAATAAAAGAACAAACACAAACACGCACACACACACAAAATTGTAGATAGACGTAAAACGAAAGAATAAACACACAGACACACACAAACACACACACCCACACACGCACAGTACAAAGCCTACAGACCTGCTGCGTGGTGGTTGTGTCTGTGGCGGTGGCCAGCTGGGGACTGGAGGAGGAGTAGGTGTACAGCTGGGACATGGTCATCCCTGCTGGGGCCTGCAACAACACACCCCATTGGTCACTTCACAGTTCTATAAATACATCTCTGATTGGTCCCTCAACTTTTCACACCAAATTGGTCAATTCAGAGCTCTTAGTGGTCTGTCAACTGTTCACACCCTATTGGTCAATTCAGTTCAGTGTCTGTCAACTGTTCACACTAGGAATCCAATGTCATGTCCTAATGTTCACACCCTATTGGTCAATTCACAGCTGTCAGTGGTCTGTCAACTGTTCACGCCCTATTGGTCAATTCACAGCTCTCAGTGGTCTGTCAACTGTTCACACCCTATTGGTCAATTCACAGCTTTAGTGGTCCGTCAACTGTTCCATGGTCCATTTTCGCGTCATGTCGTCAGTTCACACCTATTGGTCAATTTACAGCTGTAGTGTCCGTCAACTGTTCACACCCTATGGTCAATTCACAACTGCTGTCTGTGAACTGTACGCCCTACTGGGCAATTCAGAGCTCTCAGTGCTTCAACTGTTCACACCCTACTGGTCACTTCACAGCTCTGTAACTACATCTGTAAGTGATCTGTCAACTGTTCACACCCTACTGGTCATTCACAGCTCTGTAACTACATCTGTAAGTGATCTGTCAACTGTTCACACCCTACTGGTCACTTCACAGCTCTGTAACTACATCTGTAAGTGATCTGTCAACTGTTCACACCCTACTGGTCACTTCACAGCTCTGTAACTACATCTGTAAGTGATCTGTCAACTGTTCACACCCTACTGGTCACTTCACAGCTCTGTAACTACATCTGTAAGTGATCTGTCAACTGTTCACACCCTACTGGTCACTTCACAGCTCTGTAACTGCATCTGTAAGTGATCTGTCAACTGTTCACACCCTACTGGTCACTTCCCAGCTCTGTAACTACATCTGTAAGTGATCTGTCAACTGTTCACACCCTACTGGTCACTCCACAGCTCTGTAACTACATCTGTAAGTGATCTGTCAACTGTTCACACCCTACTGGTCACTTCACAGCTCTGTAACTACATCTGTAAGTGATCCATCAACTGTTCACACCCTACTGGTCACTTCACAGCTCTGTAACTACATCTGTAAGTGATCTGTCAACTGTTCACACCCTACTGGTCACTTCACAGCTCTGTAACTACATCTGTAAGTGATCTGTCAACTGTTCACACCCTACTGGTCACAGCTCTGTAACCACAACTGTCATTGGTCTATAAATAATCCACTCCTCTTTACAGCACTCTACTGGTTACTGCTCTGTAACCACATACGTCACTGGTCCATAAATAATTCACACCGCTTGACAGTAAACTACTGGTCACAGCTGTGTAATTACATCTCTCATTGGTCTGAAACAGTTGACACATCTTTAGAGCACCCCATTCGTCAGATCATAGCTCACTGCTTTGTAACTACATAACCATACATCCTATTGGTTGGTTCACAGCTAACTGCTCTGTGACCACATCTCTCACTGGTCCATCAATCGTTTACACTTTACAGCACCCTATTGGTCAGTTCACAGCCCCCAACAACAATTCATTGTCATGCTTTTTAATAACATCCACTGGTCGTAACTCGCTGTTTGTAACATTATTCATTGGTCCATCAACGGTTCACACCTCTCAACGCTCTTGGCATTCTTCTTGTTCTGACATGTGCATTTCAAAACCAACTTTAAAAACTCTCAAGCTGAAGTCACACCAAAATGGTGAATTGAATCCCATAAAAAAATCATTAAAAAAAACTGAAACCAATCACCAAAGAAACCAAAATCATGCAACTGCCAAAAATTACACGCAAACTAAAACCCAGCTTCTGAGCCAAACAAAAACACCAGAACTCAAACCTAAATGAAAAATGAAACTATAAAATCAAACTCCATCAGAAAAAAAAAAAAAAAAAAAAAAAAAAAAAAAAAAAAAAAATAAGTAAAACTAAACTAGTCCACACAAGCTTGACAAAAGGGCCTATATAAAGAATATTTATATAAATCATTTAAAAAAAACCTGAAGGAAGACAATGTGAATTTCAAAAAATAGAAATAAAAAAGAATAAAAAGTAAAACAAGCGATGACAGCCAAACAAAGCGGCCGTCTTAACAGAACAAAACCACACTCACTACCAACAAAGACTAAGAGGCAACCTCAAACACTGCATCCTTCGCTCATTTCCATGGACTTTCGACCAATGGCCTAGTTATATGACCATGCGTCCACCACGTTCAGAGCCAAACAAGCGACTCAGTGACCATCTGAGCTGAACTGCTTTAAGTCGTAACAAACCTTATCAAAATGACCACACACCCGCAGTCTGATATGGACATAAGCCATCAGTTTGGCTTTAGTAACAACATGAACCCACTGGTCAGTCCAATAACCCATCATTAGAAAGTGCCCTCAACACCGGTATAACACACTATACCAGAAAGTGCCCTTAAAAACTACACTCCATCAGAAAGTGCCCATAACACTGGCACAAAACCACACAGCAACGGAAAGTGCCCTCAACATCGGTGCAACACCACACTGAACTAGAAAGCGCCCGCAACACTAGAATGCACCAGAAAGTGCCCCAAAAACTAAACTCCATCAGAGAGTGCCCAAAACACCGTCACAACACCACACTGCACCAGAAAGTGCCCAAAACACCGTAACAACACCACATTGCACCAGAAAGTGCCCAAAACACCGTAACAACACCACACTGCACCATAAAGTGCCCAAAACACTGTCACAATACCACACTGCACTAATAAAGTGCCCAAAACACCGTAACAACACCACACTGCACCAGAAAGTGCCCAAAACACTGTCACAATACCACACTGCACCATAAAGTGCCCAAAACACCGTAACAACACCACACTGCACCATAAAGTGCCCAAAACACTGTCACAATACCACACTGCACCATAAAGTGCCCAAAACACCGTAACAACACCACACTGCACCATAAAGTGCCCACAACACTGTCACAACACCACACTGCACCATAAAGTGCCCAAAACACTGTCACAATACCACACTGCACCATAAAGTGCCCAAAACACTGTCACAATACCACACTGCACCATAAAGTGCCCAAAACACCGTAACAACACCACACTGCACCAGAAAGTGCCCACAACACTGTCACAACACCACACTGCACCAGAAAGTGCCCAAAACACCGTAACAACACCACACTGCACCAGAAAGTGCCCACAACACTGTCACAACACCACACTGCACCAGAAAGTGCCCACAACACCGTAACACCACCACACTGCACCAGAAAGTGCCCACAACACCATGACAACACCACACTGCACCAGAAAGGGCCCAAAACACCGTAACAACACCACACTGCACCAGAAAGGGCCCAAAACACCATGACAACACCACACTGTATCAGAAAGTGCCCAAAACACCGTAACAACACCACACTGCACCAGAAAGTGCCCCAAACACCATAACAACACCACACTGCACCAGAAAGTGCCCAAAACACCGTAACAACACCACACTGCACCAGAAAGTGCCCAAAACACCGTAACAACACCACACTGCACCAGAAAGTGCCCAAAACACGGTAACAATACCACACTGCACCAGAAAGTGCCCAAAACACTGTCACAACACCACACTGCACCAGAAAGTGCCCAAAACACCATGACAACACCACACTATATCAGAAAGTGCCCAAAACACCGTAATAACACCACACTGCACCAGAAAGTGCCTAAAACACCATGACAACACAACACTGCACAAGAAAGGGCCCAAAACACCGTAACAACACCACAATGCACAAGAAAGTGCCCAAAACACCGTAACAACACCACACTGCACAAGAAAGTGCCCAAAACACCGTAACAACACCACACTGTATCAGAAAGTGCCCAAAACACAGTAACAACACCACACTGTATCAGAAAGTGCCCAAAACACAGTAACAACACCACACTGTATCAGAAAGTGCCCAAAACACAATAACAACAAAACACTGCACCTGGAAGTGCCCTAAACACTGGTATAGCACAACAATGCATCAGAAAGTGTCCTCTGCACCAATATACACCACGCCAGATCAGAAGTCCTCACACCATCATACTGCACCAGACTGTAACCTCAACACTTAAAACACCACAGAGAAACTGTCCTAAAACATCAGCTTGGTAACACACAACATCCTCATAACAAGTAACACTGCCGCATTGCACAAGAAAAGAAATGTCCCCAATACAAGTACAACACACCATACAAAAAGCATGCCATCACCAGAATTGACATGACTCTGAAGGAACATAAACCATGCAGAATGACGCCAATACCACTACAGTACATCCAGGTGTTTACACTGTCAATACAATACCAAACTGACAGCAAAAAAAAAATGCAAGCACTACACCAAACTGAACTAGGCAGTGATAACACACTGCAACAAAACTGAGCTAGGCAGTGATAACACACTGCAACAAAACTGAACTAGGCAGTGATAACACACTGCAACAAAACTGAGCTAGGCAGTGGTAACACACTGCAACAAAACTGAGCTAGGCAGTGATAACACACTGCAACAAAACTGAACTAGGCAGAGATAACAGCCCTGCAAACAACACTGCAATAAATATGAACTAGGCAGCGATAACACCCTGCAACAAAACTGAACTAGGCAGTGGTAACACACTGCAACAAAACTGAACTAGGCAGCGATAACACCCTGCAACAAAACTGAACTAGGCAGTGTGTTATCACTGCAACAAAACTGAACTAGGCAGTGTGTTATCACTGCAACAAAACTGAACTAGGCAGTGTGTTATCACTGCAACAAAACTGAACTAGGCAGTGATAACACACTGCAACAAAACTGAACTAGGCAGTGATAACACACTGCAATAAATATGAACTTGGCAGCGGTAATACACTGCAATAAATATGAACTAGGCAGTGATAACACACTGCAACAAAACTGAACTAGGCAGAGATAACAACACTGCAATAAATATGAACTAGGCAGTGATAACACACTGCAACAAAACTGAACTAGGCAGAGATAACACCACTGCAATAAATATGAACTTGGCAGTGACAACACACTGCAAAAAAACTGAACTAGGCAGCGATAACACCCTGCAACAAAACTGAACTAGGCAGTGTGTTATCACTGCAACAAAACTGAACTAGGCAGTGTGTTATCACTGCAACAAAACTGAACTAGGCAGAGATAACACACTGCAACAAAACTGAACTAGGCAGTGATAACACACTGCAACAAAACTGAACTAGGCAGTGGTAACACACTGCAACAAAACTGAACCAGGCAGTGATAACACACTGCAACAAAACTGAACTAGGCAGTGGTAACACACTGTAACAAAACTGAACTTGGCAGTGATAACACACTGCAATAAATATGAACTTGGCAGTGACAACACACTGCAAAAAAACTGAACTAGGCAGTGGTAACACACTGCAACAAAACTGAACTAGGCAGAGATAACAACACTGCAATAAATATGAACTAGGCAGTGATAACACACTGCAACAAAACTGAACTAGGCAGAGATAACACTGCAATAAATATGAACTAGGCAGTGATAACACACTGCAATCAACAAAACTGAACTAGGCAGAGATAACACCCTGCAACAAAACTGAACTAGGCAGAGATAACACACTGCAACAAAACTGAGCTAGGCAGTGGTAACACACTGCAACAAAACTGAGCTAGGCAGTGGTAACACACTGCAACAAAACTGAACTAGGCAGAGATAACACACTGCGACAAAACCAAACTAGGCAGTGATAACACACTGCAACAAAACTGAACTAGGCAGTGGTAACACACCGCAATAAATATGAACTTGGCAGTGGTAACACACCGCCACGCAATAAATATGAACTAGGCAGTGGTAACACACTGCAACAAAACTGAGCTAGGCAGAGCGACGACAATGTGCACACCACCAGAGGCAGCAACAACCAAACACAAGATCATGCCCACAGCAACAGATTCAACACCTGGCTAATCTCAATCCACAGGGCAGCCACAAAGGAACACTACCACAAGACTGGGCACAGACACAAGACTGTCCACACCAGGTGCTCCACAACACCACACGAAAAAAAAACAAAAAAGCCCCACTCATCACAACACCTGCAAACGACGTTGCCACCGCTACCAAAAAGTGGTGACAACAACACCGACAGAACAACACAACGCCACCATGAGGGATACAACAGGCTATGCCAACAACACTGCACGTCATCCACATCCACAACACTGCACCGCAGCAAAAAGTGGTGACAACAACACCGACAGAACAACACAACGCCACCATGCGGGATACAACAGGCTATGCCAACAACACTGCACGTCATCCACATCCGTAACACTGCACTGCAGCAAAAGGTGGCAACAACAACACCACGAGCACAACACAACACTGCCCCATGAATACGACACAAAGGGTTATGGAAGTCATTCACATCCACAACACTGCACTGTACCAAATGTAGCTACAACACCAAGAGCACAGCACAACACTGCTCCATGGATACGACACAACAGGTTATGCAAGACATCAATGTCCACAACACTGCAACGCATCATAAAGTGGCGATAACAACACCAAGAGCACAACAAAACACTGCCCCATGGATACGACACTACAGGCTATGCAAGCCAACCACGTCCACAACACTGCAGGGTGTCCATCCGTCCACAACATCACAGGGGAAGGAAGGCAGGCAGGCAGGCAGGCAGGAAGGCAGGAGGGAGGGGAGTGACCCGACTCACAGTGTGATACTTGTGCAACCAGTCGCCCGACTGGGAGACGCGGGGGGTGGGGGTGGAGCGACCACTGGCGGGCGGGGAGACACGGTCCAGTGCCCCGCGCCAGTGGGTGGCTATAGCATCCAGACTAGTGGACCCTACCCGACTCTCCAGCTCGTCTGCTCGCTGCTCCGTCGACTCCTTCTCCTCCTGGATAAGCCTGCAGAGAGAAAGAAGAAAAACAAAAAGAAAAAAAAAGTGAGTCAGCTGCCATGAAGCACCATTCCCCCAAATTAACTCTTTCTCTACTAAAGTACGCTATATAGTGTACCTCATGCGCACAATGCACTGTTACTGTGGTACGCTATAGCGTACTGCGAGTTCAAAAATATGTAGTTCAAGATTAACCGTTTTGTGCGAAACTAAACGGCACAGCTCTGTTCTACAGTCACCTAAAAGTGCACCTGTACTTTTATTGTGGCTGAAAATGCCTTTTTTTGAGTACAATACCTGCGAGCGTACAGTCACCCTTCTCGCTCACTTGCTCGACAAGAAGGCGTCTCCGTCAACTTAGGCAAGTACTGTGACTCAAAGTTGAATGCAAACTGATTCTATAGTGGATATCCACTGTGCATATGCATTTGCCCATTAAATTGCTGCAATTAGGAAGTGTCTATGGTTACAAAAGACCACATTTGTAAAATCTGTTATGTGAGAAAAACTCCCTCCTTTTATGTCAGCTGTGAAAAACACAGATTTTTTTTCCAAATATGATAAATCAGTCAATATTTAAGTGAGTGCTTTGAAACTTTGCGAAATGTTAGTCCATTCTGTTCTTTATATCATCACAAAATGTCACTGCTGTATGTAACTGCATTCTTTTTAAAAATATTTTTCTTGTAACATAAACAAACAGCCAGTACAGAGAATATAATGAAGGAAGTCATTGGGCAGTATAGAATGAGTTAATATCTAATAGTTTCACAAGCCTGCAGAAAGAAAGAAAAAAACAAAACTGAGTCAGTTGCCATGAATGCACCCTCCACCCCCAATTAATATCTAATAGTTTTTTTTCCCCATTATCTAACATTTACACATTAACAGATGCAGTGGTCAAATGGTCTGAGCGCTGGATTCCCGCGCAAGTTTCTGGAGTTTGATCCTTTTCCCACCTGGTGGGGTAAGGCTGGAGATTTTTCTGATCTCTCAAGTCAACATATATGCAGACCCGCTAGTGCCTGAACCCCTTTCGTATGTATACACATGAAGAAAATCAAAAACGTGTTAACGATCTGTAATCCATGTCAGCTTTCGGTGAGTTATAGAAACAGGAACACACCCAGTGAACACAATCCCTAAACAGAATATGACTGCCAACATGGAGGAGAAAATAAACAAAATGGTCATACACATAAAATGTTACATGTGAGTAGTTGTGTGCGTGTGTGTGTTTGTGTGCGTGACTGAAACCTGACTGAAGGACAAAGGAAACAAATGGTGAGTGCCCAATGACAGCCGTCAGTCAGCTCTACCCAGGTAGGTAGCCTGTTGTGCAAATGACTCTGTATTTAGGAAGCGCTTTGAGCTTGGTCTCTGACCGAGGACAGGCGCTATATAAGTATCGATATCCATGCATCCACATGCTGATTTTTTTGATTTTTTTAAATACTCTGTATTTCTATAATCTAAAAGTGGCTGTTGGTTTTTCATTATTCAACACTGATCATCAACCTGGACAAAAGAATACCTGACAGACAGAAAAGTGGATGTGGAAATGGTTTACTCAAGTAATGGTCATAGCCCCAAATGAAGAGGGTGTTTCACTGTTTGTGACAAAATAGACATTTGCAAATACAACTAATGACAGACAGACAGACAGACAGACAGACAGACAGAAAATTGGAATTTGAATCTGAATTGGTTTATTCATGTTAAGGCCATAGCCCCAAATGAAGGGGGTGTCTGTGACGAAATAGACATTTGCAAATACAACTATTGATGATGACGACAGGCAGACAGACAGAGAAGTGGTATTGGAATTGGAAAGAGTTTATTCATATAAAGGCCATAGCCCCAAATGAAGGGAATGTGACAAAACAGACATTTGTAAATACAACTATTGATAATGACACACAGACAGACGGACAGGACAGACTGACAAGACATACGGACAGACAGATAGGCGGACAGAAAGACAAGACAGACAGGACAGACAGACAGACAGGTGGACAGACAGACAAGACAGACAGACAAGACAAGCAGACGGATAGACAAGACCGACAGACAGATAAGACAGACAGACAGACAGAGATGTCAAGTCACCTGATCTCGTTGTTGATGGCATCCAGCTGTTCCTGCAGCATGAGGGCCAGGGTCTGAGCGTCGGCATGACCCCCACAGGGCGACAGGAGGTCCATGGTGCCGAACAGCGACTCGTTGTCGTCCGTGCCTTCCGTGTCGCTGGCGTCAAACGCCTGCTGCACGTTGGCCAGCACGTGGGCCTGCTGCAGCTTCTCCCACTCCTGTTCGTTCAGCGTGTTCACCTGCAAGGATGATAATGATAATATCAGTTTTCCTACAATAATAATAATGATAACAATTCACCAGCAATCATAATAATATGTATGATAGTCAGTAGCATCCGACTGCTGCAGCTTTTCCCACTCCTGTTTGTTCAGCGTGTTCACCTGCAGTCATCATAATTGTAAGAGTAATGTGTATCTAGAGAGTGATTACACTGCAGCTTCTCCCACTCCTGTTCGTTCAGCGTGTTCACCTGCAGTCATCATAATTATAACAGTAATGTGTATCTATATAGTGATTACACTGCAGCTTCTCCCACTCCTGTTCGTTCAGCATGTTCACCTGCAGTCATCATAATTGTAACAGTAATGTTTATCTATATAGTGATTACACTGCAGCTTCTCCCACTCCTGTTCGTTCAGCATGTTCACCTGCAGTGATAATAATGATAATAATAATTCACCTGCAGTAATAGCAGTAATGTGTATCCATAATAGTGATTACACAGCAGCTCTATGCCCATTTTTGACTCACTTGTGTAAACAAAGTGAGTCTATGTTTTAACCCGGTGTTCGGTTGTCTGTGTGTGTGTGTGTGTGTGTGTGTGTGTGTGTGTCTGTGTGTCCGTGGTAAACTTTAACAATGACATTTTCTCTGCAAATACTTTGTCAGTTGACACCAAATTAGGTATAAAAATAGGAAAAATTCAGTTCTTTCCAGTCATCTTGTTTAAAGATGTGAAAGATACACGTACTTTGCCTGGGTCATCCAGCAAAGCCTGTTCACGGAGGATTTGATTCAAGATGGAAAACAAAAATGAACACGCCGGCAATTCAAAAGAATTCTATCATACAAAAATCAATCTTTTTTCCGAGGGTGGGTAGGGTGGGGGGCCTTGGGGGGTGGGCGGGACCGTTCCAGGTAAATACTGAGCATAGATATCTACACACACACACACACACACACACATACAGGTGACAATGACATACTTTGTTTGGGTCGTCCAGCAGGGCCTGTTCGCGGGCAGTGCCTGGCCTCCTGGACACAGTGTCCTCAAACACGTAGCCAGCCCTGAGAAACATAGTAACGGTCACTGTGCATTAAACACCTCATTTAGAGCATATTATATGTTTGACCATGCAGGCATGCATGCGCACGCACGCACACGCACACACACATCTGAATAGGGTCAGGAAAGAAAGTGATCACCTCATGAGGGACACTGTAATGGTCACTGTGCATTAAACACCTTCATATATGGCATGAACCTGCACACACACATACATACACTTACACACACACACAAATGCGCACAAAATTATCTGAACAGGGTCAGAAGGAAAGCGGATTAAACACCTTCATATATGGTATGTATCTGCACACACAGGCATGCACACACACACACACACACACACACACACACTCACTCACACACACTCACATCCACACTTATCTGAATACGGTCAGGAGGAAAGTGATCACCTCATGAGGAACATAGTAATGGTCACTGCGTTAAACACCTTCCATTATGGCATAAATCACACACACACACAAATCTGAAAGCTAATCACACACACACACACACACACACACACACACACACACACACACATCTGAAAGCTAATCACCTCATTAGCTGTTCTATCTGCATCCTCAATGTCTCCACCTCCCTCCTGTACTGTTCCACGTCATCGTTAGACCGCTCCTGATGGCAATGCGCATCGTCATTCAGTTAGTCATAGCAACAAGAAAAAGAGAAAGAGAGAAACAGAGAGAGAGAGAGTGTTCGTACATGATAGAGGAAGAAAACAAGTGCTGGTATCAACTTAACAACTCTTTTGTTATTTCCAGATAACTCTGCAAATATCACAAAGTGAAAAAAAACAAAGTAAGCGGATAAAAGAGAAAGTTGCAGAACAATATGCATGTATACATAAATGGAACATGTTTACAGAAGTTAACTAATCATCAAGAATAAGGCATAAATTTGCACAAACTCACACACTGATTAACATCTGAAACTGAATGCCTAAATATCAAGTCATTCATAAAATGTATAATCTAAGTGTGTCTAATGTGACAGACATTCCATGTTGATTAAATTTTTTTTCTTGAAGTAACTAGTTACTTGTTCACTATTGTGTATAATCGTGATTCTAACTTCAAACCTTACTTCCTCAAAACAACCAGCAATTGCTGAGGAACTTCTTCGCACACACCCTAATTCTGACCGCCTCAAAATGCCAAAGCATTTCCTCCACAATTAATGAGAAAACAGGTGTGAGGTCTCACCTTCTCCTGCTGAATCTCGTCCAGCATTTTGCGAACAGTCTCCAGCTCCTGGGACAGGTTGTTCTTCTCCTCCAGAGCAGCCATCCTCTCCTTCAGGTGCAGCTGCAGGCGCTCGTTGGACTCTGACAGCAGTTTGTCCACCGTGGCCGACAGGCGGGCGTTGTGCTCCTCGTTCATCTTCTCCCTCTGCCGAGACTGGGTGAGTGGAAAGGTGGGATGTGGTTAGAGAGGTTAGAGGGGGGTGGGTGGGTGGATGTGAGGATGGGGTGGAGGGGATGCCGGTGTCGGAGGTGGGGTGTGTGTGGGTGTGTATGGGTGTTCGTGTGTGTGTGTGTGTGTGTGTACACGTTTTGTTAACAATGATTTTGAATTATCTTTTTAGCTGCCTTTTTTTTGTGTGTGTGTGTGTGTGTGTGTACATGTGTGTATTTTGTTAACACTGATTTTCAATTATATTTTCTGCTGCTTCATTTTCTTTCCTTCTTTATTTATTTATTTTTTTTAGCAGAATCTACCATTTTCAAAAAAAGCATTGTGAAAGCACTCACATATGCCTGTATTTTTGCTGACTTGCAGAAATACCCTGATGACTGTGAACATCCATCAGCTAAACTGCTTTGACAACTAATCAGCTATGCTGACAGACACTGCCTGTGCTGCACGTTTTCCAGCCTAAGAACCAAAGGGGCCAAAGACGAGTTACAGACCAGGACAGGGTTGCATGAATAATCTTTAGCGGCGCCAAGTTTGTTAAGCGTTCAGAACATTCCTTTGAAAATGAACACACACTCACACATATATTTGCTTTGTGTTAAGAACATTCCTTAGGAACTGTAACACACACACACACACTCTCCCTCGCACGCACAAACACATCTGCTTTGTGATAAGAACATTCCTTAGGAATTGTAACATACACACACACACACACACACACACACATTTCCTTTGTGATAAGAACATTCCTTAGGAATTGTAACACACACACACACACACACACACACACACATTTCCTTTGTGTTCAGAATGCTCCTTAGGAAATGTAACACACACACACACGCGCGCGAACACTTGCACACACATGCACACACCACACACACACACACACACGCAGTTGCTTTGCGTTAATTCCTTAGGAATTGTAACACACATTTGCTGTGCATTAAAAACGTTCCTTGGGATTGGGATTTGTAACACACACACACACACTCACTCACACACACACTCACACATCTGCTTTTTGTTAAGAATATTCCTTAGGAATTGTAACACACACACACACACACACGCATGCACGCACAAACACTTGCACACACATACACACACACCACACACACTTGCTTTGCCTTAAGATAATTCCTTAGGAATTGTAACACACATCTGCTGTGTATTAAAAACTTTCCTTGGGAATTGTAACACACACACACACACGCACACATCTGCTTTACATTAAAAACGTTACTTAGGAATTGTACCACACACACACACACACAAAAACACACTCACACACATACATCTACTTTACGTTAAGAACGTTACTTAGGAATTGTAATACACACACACACACACACACTCATACATTTGCTCTGTGTTAAGAATGTTCCTTAGGAACTGTAACACGCACAAACACACACATACATCTGCTTTGTGTTAAGAACGTTCCTCAGGAATAGCAACCCACACCCACACACACACGCAGAGGGAACAGTCCTAACCCTAAGCAAACTTAGCACTGCTACAAACACTCATGCAGCCCAGACCAGCCCTGCCCACTGGGCGACTTACCCTCTGGAGCTCCGCATCTTTGTCCTGCAGGTTTTGCTCCAGTGTCCTCAGTTTCTCCTCTATGGACCCGTGCCTCTCCTCTGCCTGCACACAGCACAGCAAAAATCACTTGTATTGTACTGTACTGTATTGTATTGTATTTGTATTGTATTGTATTGTATTGTACTGTATTGTTCTGTATTACTCTTTTTTGTCACAACAGATTTCTCTGAGTGAAACTTGGGCTGCTCTCCCCAGGGAGAGTGCATCACTACACTGAGAGCGCCACCCTTTTTTTTTTCTTTTTTCCAGCCTGCACTTTTTTTTTTAATTTGTTTTCCTTTCCTATTGAAGTGGATTTTTCTACAGAATTCTGCCAGGGACAACCCTTTTGATGCCGTGGGTTCTTTTGCATGTGCTAAGTGCATGTTGTAAGCAGGACCTCGATTCATCATCTTATCAGAATGACAGACCTGCCTAGGCCCCCAAATACCTCTCAGTAGTAGAACCCCAGTTTTCAGTAGTTTTATGGTAGTTTTCAGTAGTATGGACTTGGCGGCATTTCCACTTTAATACACTCTTGACAATGACTAGTGTCCAGACCACCACTCAAAGTCTAGTGGAGGGGGAGAAAATACTGGCGACTGTGCCGGGATTCAAACTAGTGTGCTCAAGGTTCTCTCGCTTCCTAGGCAGACATGTTACCTCTAGGCCATCAATCCACTTCGTTATGACACCGCCATTGCTGCCTCAATCCACAAGCATGGTCATGAAAATATTAATAATTTCACTTTTTGATAAAACAGTGTAACACAAGCTGAAGCAAGCATTTCATCAAGTCAACACTTAAAAAAAAAAAAAATAATGAATAAACACATTCAATGACTTAAGAGACATATAAAAGATTCATTAAAAAAAAAGTCATAAAAACACAGTCATTGGTTATTCAAAATCACAGTTTACAAGGTCTTACACTTACTTAATGTTCATATGATAAAAATTGAAAAGAAAAAATGACGGGCGCAATAGCCGAGTGGTTAAAGCGTTGGACTGTCAATCTGAGGGTCCTGGGTTCGAATCATGGTGACGGCGCCTGGTGGGTAAAGGGTGGAGATTTTTACGATCTCCCAGGTCAACATATGTGCAGACCTGCTAGTGCCTGAACCCCCTTCGTGTGTATATGCAAGCAGAAGATCAAATACGCACGTTAAAGATCCTGTAATCCATGTCAGCGTTACGTGGGTTATGGAAACAAGAACATACCCAGCATGCACACCCCCGAAAACGGAGTATGGCTGCCTACATGGCGGGGTAAAAACGGTCATACACGTAAAAGCCCACTCGTGTGCACACGAGTGAATAGAGAAGAAGAAGAACAAAAAAAGAAAGAAAAGGTGAGACCTGTGAGAGAGCCTCCAAGCGCTGCTGTAGCTGAGCCTCCATGGTGGGCAGGGCGGCTGCCTTCTTCAGGGACTGCTGCAGACGCTGCTCTGACATGTCCAGCCGCTCCGTCAGGGCGTGCACCTTCTCTTCCAGCTGAAACAACAGACGTCTACCTGACATTTAAAAGAGAAAAATACATGTACACAAAAGTTGTTTGTTGTTGTTGTTTTGCTTCAATTCCAAATATCAATAAATTAAAAAAATAAAAACAATATATACACACTCGTAGTTTTGATCAAATTCACACATTCCGTTTATATAAAAAATATATAAAAAATTAAAAATTCCAGTGACACAAAGACAACAAACACCTCTGATCAAATCCACAAAAACGAAAAATGGTTTCAGTACAAAAACATCACGGACACACAGACAAGACACAGACAACACACACAGACAACTAACAGACGACACAGACAACACACAGACACAGACAACACACAGGCAACTCACAGCCTTGATCTGGGCGTCCTTCATGGCCACATCATTCTCCAGTTTGTCGTTGAGGTCGTGCACAGAGGTCGATTCTCGCTGGGCGTTCAGGTATCTCTTCTCCAAGGTGGCGATTCTCTCCTCTTGGTCCTCTTTCTGGGCCTGTGACTGCACAGAGTGGAAAAACAAAAAGATGAAGACAGCACGAAACAGAAAGATACATGAGCATGAAACAGAAAAGTGCATGAATAAATGAGACTGATTTATACAGGGTCTCATACAAGCTTTATACAGATGAATAAATGAGACTGATTTATATATGGCACACAGATACTTCATACAGATGAATGAATGAGACTGATTTATACATGGCGCATAAAAGCTGTATACAGATGAATGAATGAGACTAATATATACAGGACACATAAAAGCTTTATACAGATAATAAGTGAACTGTTTATACAGATTTGAACTAACAAGGTACTGATTTGTAGATGACATTAACAGGACAAGCTGAAATCAAATGTTTTGAAATGCTTATCTGGCATTAATTGTGAGTGATAGAGAGTGAAAGAGAAAGTGAGAGAGTGAGCAGACAGAAAGGTGGAGAGGGATAGAGAGAGAGAGAGACGGAAAGAGAGCAGAGACCGAAAATGAAAGTTTTTTTGTTTGTTTTTTTAAAGAGAGAAGAAACCCCACAAGGACAAACACCCATTTATCTGTAATCTATCTGTGCGCCTCTTGTCTTGTAAACCTTATGATTAAATTATTAGATTCAGTTCTATTCTATTTCCATCTCTCAGATTCTAGTAAACCTTAAGATCTGACAAATGTAACTATTCAATTCCTTTCTATTCTCAGCTCTTTGAGATCGTTATTCTAATCCATTCTAACCTCTACGACATTGCCATTCTACTTAATTTTATTCCATTCCCACCTCTCTGAGGTCGCTATTAAATCCTGTTCCCACCTCTCTCAGGTCGCTATTCATTTCTATTCCCACCTCTCTGAGATCACTATTCAATCCTATTCCCACCTCTTTCAGGTCGCTATTCATTTCTATTCCCACCTCTCTGAGATCACTATTCAATCCTATTCCCACCTCTCTCAGGTCACTAGTCAATTCAATTCTATTCCCAGCCATCTCAGGTCACTAGTCAATTCAATCTATTCCCACCTCTCTGAGATCACTATTCAATCCTATTCCCACCTCTCTCAGGTCACTAGTCAATTCAATTCTATTCCCAGCCATCTCAGGTCACTAGTCAATTCAATTCTATTCCCAGCCATCTCAGGTCACTAGTCAATTCAATTCTATTCCCAGCCATCTCAGGTCACTAGTCAATTCAATTCTATTCCCACCTCTCTCAGGTCGCGCTGCAGTTTGACCAGCTGTTCCTGAGCTTTGCTGAGGTCCTTCTGGGCCGTGCTGAGATTCTCCTCCAGCTCTGTGCACCGATTGGTCAGCTCCAGAACACGTGTCCTGGAGCTCGTCAGCTCCGTGTTCTGCTTCTCCACCGTATCCTGCAGCTCCATGACACGCGTCACGTCCGAGTCTGGCTCCATGGAGCCATTGGACAGGCGCTTGAGGGGAAAACACAGATCAATCGATCAGTCTGTCCGTCCGTCCGTCAATCAAAGATACTTTATTTATCCACACAGAAATTACAGGTGCTTGCGGGGGGAAAAAACAGATCAATCAATCCGTCCGTCAATCAAAAATATTTTATTCATCCACACAGATTTTCAGGTGCTGAGGAAAAACACAAATCAATCAATCCATCCGTCGGTCGATCAAAAATATTTTATTCATCCACACAGAAATTACAGGCGCTGAGGGTAAACACAGATCAATCAATCCATCTATTCGTCAATCAAAAATACTTGATTCATCCACACAGAAATTAATTTGTGCAATCACACTAGGCTCGTTATAAAACACAAACATAATCTGATCAGGCACACCATGACAAGATTAAAACTGGTTAAATACATATCCACAATAACTGATAATGTGCTGTGAAGTTATGATCTACAAACTGACAATTTTCCTCGCCTCATCCAAATGACTTGCATCCATGAATCGAGGTCAAGTGGAGGGGGGGGGGGGAGAAATGCTGGCGAGTGTGGAATTCAGTCCCCTGTTGATGTTTCAATGCATACACATCTGTTTGAACGCATGTCTGTTAGAATGTAAAAATTGAATTAAAAAGTACAAAAAAATAATAAACAAATACTGTACAAGTATTAAAAAGAAAGAAAGAAAGAAAGAAAAAAGGAGGAAAAAGGAGCAGACCTTGGGGTGGGAGGCTGCGGAGGTCTGGCCCTCCCCCTCTGCCCCCGATGCGTTGTCCAGGGACCCGGCCCTCTTCACTCCCCCGTCCTCCGCACTGCCGCTGGAGTGACGGGACTTGCTCTGTACCTCCCTCAGCGTGAACAGCTGTGTGTGTGACACACCCACCATTCTTGATTGACATGCTGTGACATGCTTTTTTCTTTTTCTTTTTTTTTTTTTTTTAAAGTCAAATATATATATATGCTCTTCATTTCTTTTTCTGTCTTTTTTTTTTTAAGTAAAAAAATAACTTGACAACTACACAACAAAGACAAAACCAATAAAATGGTACCTGTAGGCAAGTTGTAATGAAAATTTCATATGAAAGGAAACATTTGTGTACAGCGCCCTGAGCTCTTCGAGATAAGGGCACTACAGAAGTGTACATCAGTAGTAATAGTAGTAACAGTAATAAACAGTAGTGCTCAGTTCATTTGAATATCAATACAAAGTTTAAGTCTACTGATCTATTAAAAACAAAAAAAATAGACAGTTTTGCAAACCAGCTGACCTAACATAAAATACAAAAAGCAACCTTCGGTTACGCAACATGTCTCAATGACTACCTCCCACCCCCACCCCCTTCATCCCCTAGCCCCTCACTACCCAGACACCACTGCTCATGACCTATATTTTGAACTGTGTATGTCAAGCACAGCTCAGACCTTACCTCCTGATTGGCAGTGGCGAGTTCCTCTTCAAGCTGCTGCACTCTTTCCAGTGCCACTCTCAGCCTCTCCCTCACCTGTAAAAACACCAAATACTGAAACAGTAAATCCTAGTACGCTCAACTAACAAGAGTTTGTTCGCAGTCAGTTCATTCAGTGTTCACCAGCCACACAAAAAAGAAAAGAGAGAGAGAGAAAAAAAAAAAGAAAAAAAAAAAGAAAAGAAGAGACAAATGGACAGGTCACAAAATGTATGGGTGAGAAACGCATAGCAGGAATCAAAACCAAATGCAGAAGCACAAAAACATCCCCACAGCTGGAGACATTACATGAAAACTGTGTGTTGTGTTGTGTTGCTGCATTGTACTGTATTGTTGTGTTGTGTTGTGTTGCTGCATTGCACTGTATTGCATTGTACTGCATTGCATTGCATTGCATTGCATTACTTTTTGTCAAAACGTATTTTTCTCCGGGGAAAAAGCATATCGCCACAATACAGCCCAACCACTTTTTTTTTTCTTTTTCTTTTCTTCCGCATCCAAGTATTTCTTTCACTTCCAGGGTGGATTTCTATTCAGAATTTTGCCACAGACAACCATTAAGTTGACATGGGTTCTTTTACATGTGCTGTTCACCACAACTCACACGACATTTTCGCTGCCATAAGTTCTTTTACGCGTGCTATAAATCATCACAGCTCGCAGGATGCAAGAGACAGATCGATGAAGTGACTGACCTTTTCATCGAGGGCTTTGTGGTGTTCGAACAATGACTTGAGAGCCTTGAGCACCTCCACCTCGCTGGACACACCGGCGGGTGAAGACGCTTGCCGCTTCACCACTGTCATCCTCAGAGAACGCTCGTGTCGCGACACAAGGCACTCCAGGTGCTCCAACAGTAACTGCAACACAACACACAGTCCTGACCACTGGTTTGTTTCATGGTGTGTTCTGTGTGTGCCATCTTTCAGTCTGCACTGACACACACACACACACACACATATGCACACACACACACACACACACAAGGCACTCCAGGTGTTCTAGCAATAACTGCAACACAACACAGCACACAGGATCCCTGTTTGTTTCATGATGTGTTCTCTACGTACCATCTGTCTGTCTGCACTGACAACACACACACACAGCACTCCAAGTGCTCTAGCAGTAACTGCAACTCAACTCACACGAAACTGTTTCATGTCTTCTGTATGCACCATCTGTCTGTCTGCACTGACACACACACGCATGCGCACACATTCATACATGCATGTGCGCGCACACACAGACAGACACATCTTTTGCAATAACTGCAACTGAACTCATAGGACACTGTTTCATTGTGTGTTCAATGAGTATCATCTGTCTGCATCGACACTTACACATATGCGCATACATGCACACGCATGCGCATGCACACAAACACACAGCCCTCCAGTTGCTCTAACAGTAACTGCAACTCAACTCACACAACACAGTTTGTTTCATAGTGTGTTCAATGTGTATTATCTGTCTGCACTGACACTCACTCACACAAGCACATGCGCGCAAACACACACACACACACAATGGAAATCCAATCTCGAGAAGAATTTTTCAGAAAATGTGTCTGGAGCCCTATTCTGTTTTCTCCTTCAGTGAGACTTCAGTCATTCTATCCAGAAGATTTACCATTTGTTTTATCTCAAGTAATGCAAAAGAACTGGTCTATATTTGTTTTAAAAAATGGTTAGTCAAAATGCAAACAAGCCTACCTTAAAAATAACAGAAAAAGCACACACACACACACACTGCATTCCAAAAATACTGATGAGTCTGCATGAAGTGGTTCTGTGTCACACAAATCATCTAGTTGTACAACAACCACTAACAACTTGAACTTACACACACTGCGGCGGATGACACATTGTGTAAATGTTCTGTTCCACTTCCATTTCCAGACTGACAATTTTGACAGAATGT
>NC_134885.1:9190106-9217606 GCF_041734735.1 Babylonia areolata | reverse complement strand
GAATTGCCGGAGTGATCGACTGAGACTGAAGGGATTAAGGGACTCAATGAGCATAAATGGGGACTGGGTTACTCAGATGAGAGAGAGAGAGAGAGAGAGAGAACTCGGAACTAAAAATGTCAAGTTTTTTTAAATTCTAGGATTAAGATTTAAAAAAAACGTTTCAGTTGATAAAGGATCTGTCAAAGTGGGTGGATGGGTGGGTGCCCATGTGACGGGAAGACCCGTGTCTATATGACGAGAAGAGGCCGGTGGGTGCCCATATGACGGGAAGACCCGTGCCCATATGACGAGAAGAGGCCGGTGGGTGCCCATATGACGGGAAGACCCGTGTCTATATGACGAAAAGAGGCCGGTGGGTGCCCATATGACGGGAAGACCCGTGCCCATATGACGAGAAGAGGCCGGTGGGTGCCCATATGACGCGGGGAAGACCCGTGCCCATATGACGAGAAGAGGCTGGTGGGTGCCCATATGACGAGAAGAGGCTGGTGGGTGCCCATATGACGCGGGGAAGACCCGTGCCCATATGACGGGAAGACTGAGGCCGGTGGGTGCCCATATGACGGGAAGAGGCCGCCGGTGGGTGGGTGCCCAGGTGCCCATATCGTGAAGTGCCCATGTGCCCATATCGTGACGGGAATTAAAGGCGTCCTGAGAGTCAGTCAGTGGCACGGAGGCAGGGCTATACCTATTCACAGAGACTATCACTGATACTGAAGTGACTGACGAAGCATGACTCTGAATCAGACGTGATTTTGTAGTGTGCAAAAACGTAGAAAGACGGCAAAAATGAAGATCTGCGGCAAATGCAAACCTCGGAAAAATGAATCAGGCTAATGAAAATGTACATGCCAGTGTCTTGAATTAATCCACTCAATCAACGGGAAATTTTAAGTACTCGTCGAAGCCAAAAATGCAGTCTTTACGAAAAAAAAAATCAGTCAGTTTATGTTACATTCAGGTGAATATCACCTACAGGGATCGCTGCCGGCCAAGCAGGAGGAGAGGGATGGAACTACACTGAGATGTAATTAACATACTAATTAATGTAAATCAATGGCCGATGAATTCCACATTGAGTCCGGGTCACTCTGAGATTACCTGAGCCGCCGCGACCCAACTGATTTCTTAAAGCAACATTTTATTCTCTTTTTTTATTCACTGTGTTCAAAGACTGAATTGACAGAAACACAGTTTAACAGACAATTAGTGGAAAACAAACAATAACCGTGGCAAATATAGCAAGTAGACAAATAATTATATTTGAAAAAAAAATTGTACAACTGAAGAATAGAAACAAAGTTTAGCGGACAACATGATGGGAAAACTAAACAATAAAGAAAATAAACAATAAGCCTAACAACAGCAAGTAAACTATTAATTTTTTTTAAAATCAGCATAACACTAAGATAGCGCTGTTGCATTAGAAACTAGTTACAGCATCTAAATATAGTTGTATATAGGGCCTACATGTGCGTATTATGTTGTGAATATCAACTTACTGAGATGTTGTCGCAGACATGTACATTATTACGGTTGTTACACGATGATTTTTTCCCCCTACGCATTAAACACACACAAGAAAAGCATACAGGTTACAGAAATGTCACCAAAAAACAAAACAAAACAAACAAACAAAAAAATCATTCATTTAGCAGGAGCAATATAAAATTTCTAAGTTGACATACAAAAGCAACAATGTTGGCCGCAGAACATATGGCACAACTGATATTCATGTTGTTTAAATGAGGTGCGTGGCGGCAGCCGCGTGAAATTAAACCTTCTCTTTTGTCCTTCTTCTTTTTTTTTTTCTTTTCTTTTTGTCAGGTGCCAGCCGGCGTCCGCGAGAGTCGCCGGAAACTCCGGCACAACCTGGCTTCGAAAATAATAGCTCGGCACTTAACCAGCTATATATATATATATATATAGAGAGAGAGAGAGAGAGAGAGATATAATTAGAGAGAGAGAGAGAGATAAACTGAGCCAACACGGTCACCTATTTCAGTAACACACACACACACACACACACCCACACACAGAGTTTGTTTTTTTTTAGTTTTTTTTTTAATAGTTTTATTATTTTTCACCGGCTGACAGTAACTTTTCAGTTGTTGTTTTTTTCTGCTGCAGCAGCTTCCTCGGCCGGGGCATGGCGCGTAGAGACTTGGTAACAATGACCGGAAGAAACAGCGGAAGTCGTGCATTACATTTACAACCTGAAGGACACACCTAAGTACTATTCTAGCGAACTGTCAACAACAACATGAATAGGTCAGAGGCAATCGGTATGTGTGTGACGGAAACTGCGTTGAAAACGTGTACAAAAACAAACTCCTGTCTTTCGTGCAATGATGTCACATGTGAAATCGTAAATCGTTGTAGTTGTGGAGACTGGCTGTGAGTGTGCGTGCGTGCGTGCGTGTGTGTGTGTGTGTGTGTGTGTGTGTGTGTGTGCGTGCGTGAGTGTGTGTGTGTGTGTGCGTGCGTGAGTGTGTGTGTGTGTGTGTGTGTGTGTGTGTGTGTGTGTGTGTGTGTGTGTGTGTGTGTGTGTGTGTGTGTGTGCGTGCGTGAGTGTGTGTGTGTGTGTGTGTGTGTGTGTGTGTGTGTGTGTGTTATTATTACTCGTTGACTAGTAAGTACAAGTTGTTTTATTTAGTTCTTTTTTTTTTTACTTCAATTTTTTTTTCTTCAGTTTTTAATGCAAACTGAGGAGATGAATATAGGGAACGTATAACGATAACATAAGGTATATGTGGGGTGGGGAAGGGCCGGGATGGATTTTCAAGTTCGTCTAAAATCGCAATTTGTGATAGACGTTAAACAAAAGAACGCTCTCTCTCTCTCTCTCTCTCTCTCTCTCTCTCTCTCTCTCTCTCTCTCTCTCTCTCTCTCTCTATATATATATATATATATATATATATATATTGGGAGTTTACGATTTAAGCTCCATAAGTGAGGTTAAAATATGCCAAACCTGGTGATCTAGCCGTGTTGGACTAAACTTGAAATCTAGTAAATCAGTCAGTCGATTTATGAAGACAAAATCAGTCAGAAAGGAGAGAGAGAGAGAGAGAGAGAGAGAGAGAGAGAGAGAGAGAGAGAGAGAGAGAGAGAGAGAGAGAGAGAAGAAGAAGAAGAAGAAGAAGAAGACGCGGAAATTTCCACTATTGATCAATCAATATATACTCACTCAGCTGTTACAGTGTGAATATAATAGTTGGAAGAGATTGTTGTTGTTGTTCTTCTTCTTTTCTTTTCTTTTCTTTTTTATTTTTTAATCACTTTCAGTTGCAAAAACTAAGCCGGGGAAATTTATTACCAGGCACGTACACGTTACTAAAGGATTGATGGGCTGTGATGCCTGTACCGTGACTCTATAGGCGGCACTGACGGGAAATCGTTTCCGCATATTATGTAGAATACGTGTGCACAAGGAAAGCAGACTGAACTATAATGAAAGGGTTGTCAGCGAACTGCCGCGACAGTTTCTCTGTTGCCGGCTTTGGTTTCTGTACCCCGTGTATCAGTATCAGTATCAGTAGCTCAAAGAGTGTCACTGCGTTCGGACAAATCCATATATGCTATACCATATCTGCCAAGCAGATGCCTGACCAGCAGCGTAACCCAACGCGCTTAGTCAGGCCTTGAGGGGGAAAAAAAGTAAAAAAAAACACAAAAAAAACAAAACAAAACAAAAAAAAAAAAAAAAAAAAACACAAAAAACCCAACCCAAACCAAACCAAACCAAACAAACAAACAAAAAAGATAAATGAATGAATAAAATAAATAAATTAATAAATGGCACCCCACCGTGTACCAAGGCAAAATGACACAAGCTGGCCATTTGTTCACACACACACACACACACACACACACACATGCACACACGCACGCATGCACACTGACCGTGGCATCATGTTCACACAAGTTAAATCAGTGCGCGCGTGTGCTTGTGCGCGGGTTAAGTCCGTGGGGTTAACGCTTTGGATCCATACACCATGCGTACATCCATACATACATCCATAAACTATATCACTGTTTTGTTGATGTTGTTTTTTTTAAGCTCGTGCGCCACGGTGATCTTGATGTTTTGATCGTCCACGAACATATGTTACTAGTGGAACTGGTAATGAAAGTGACATATGGCCGGGAAATGCCAACACTGAAAAATAATTTTTCATTATGCAAACTTTTCACCACCACCCCGCCACACACACACACACACACACACACACACACACACACACACACACACACACACACACACACACTGACACGTGTGTGTGTGTTTTCGACACTGGCAGTCTGATGAAGTCCAAGCACAGAACGAAAGCTTGAGAGAACGATTAATTAAACCCCATGTGAACAAGACCTGTTTATCGTTTCCGGTCTTTACTAACGTGTAGGTGTCTGATCAAGTGCACTGGAAAACAAGCACAAAGACCAGTCATAGGCCTTTCTCGGTCTTTTTTGAATATGATGGCAATAATAGTGGCACTTAGTTTAACTCACTCAGTACGGCCAGTCCTCTCTTCTCCTCTACACAGACTCCTCGGATGTCCAGTGAGTGTCTGGATGACCCAACCTTTAATTTCCGTCGTCAGAATTGTGGTATTCTTTGTCAACATTCACGTCTTTAGTATAAGAGCCTTCCGCTTGCAATATTTTGATGATGGTAATTGGGGTGAAACGCTGTTAACGTCGTCTCTTTCGCCGTTCGTATGGAAAGAGTTCATTCTCAGGCAAATCCTGATAAGCTAGACCAGATGAAAGAACACCAAAATCATTAAGCTCACTGGCCTGAAATGAAGATCATGATAAACGTCAGTACTACAACAGCTGACAAGTCTACAAATCCATCAACCGTGGCTGTTCAAGAGAACTTGGTTGATCGACCTTCAAGGTGTACTTTTATCACGATAAGTACAATGATAACGTATATAAACGAATGCGTGTCGCTTTGCAATTCAGCATTGACAACGTTTCATCCAAGTGTATCGAGAACTGTAAACAAGGGTGGTCTGGATACCTGCCATTGACCAAAGCCAGCAACGCCTCAGACAGACAACAAACAACCTGAACAATTGAACACGGCTCTAAAGAAGAAGTTTACTTTAGAGGAAGACATACAGTACCTGAGTGCCGCTGATGTTCGAGCTAGTCAACTTGATTTTCGAGGGTGTTATCATAGTTTGGGTTTACCTATTTAATGGTGGCTGGGTGCCACGGACACACACGGTCGGTGGTTTATAAAAAAAATGGAAAATGCATGAAAGTTAGACTCGGGACACTGATATCAGTAAGCTGGAATTGTCCTTTTACGAGTGTAAGACGAAAAGCCCACATGATGGCTGCATTCAGAATCTTCAGTAGTTGAACGCCCCTCGCATGTATGTATGTAGTATGTATGTACAGTAGTATGTATGTATGTATGTAGTATGTATGTACAGTAGTATGTATGTATGTATGTACAGTAGTATGTATGTATGTATGTATGTATGTATGTGTGAATCAGTTGTTTGACTACACATGCACTGATGTATATGTTATGTTAGTATGAATGTATGTATGTCCGTTTGCCAGTATGTATAGTACGTCAGAATGTATGTATGTATAATGTATGCACCTGGCTATCTCTATCTATCGGTCTACTGATCTGTATGTATGTATGTATGTATGTATCTGTCTTTCCACTTAGCTATCTCTATCTATCTATCTATCTATCTCTACCTCACTGACGGTCTGTCAGTCGAGCCCTGGCAGTGTTTGTGTGTCTGTCGTGTCACAGTCTACCACTGACCCTTTCTTCACTCTAGTTCTTCCCCACGCCCGCGGGCTCACGCCCCGACTGCCGTCTACCACGACCCTCCGTACTACACGGCTTAAAAACCAACCAAACCAAAAAACAAAAAACAAACAAACAAAAAAACAACAACAAACAAACAAAAAAACAACAACAAAAAACAAGAGAGGCAAGGCCTTCAAGACTCACTTGTGATACACTTAAAAAAAAAAAAAAAAAAAATCCAAGCTTTTTATGTATTGAGTATAATTTCAAAATGTAATGTTTAAGATGAGAAAGATCAGTTTAAAGCGAATTAGGTCCCCTAGTATTAATTACAGAGTAATTTCCCTTTTTTACTATCTGCACCAAAACGTTTGCAAAAAAAAAAACAAAAAAACTTCCATGCTTAGCAAAAGAAGTTCCTGTTTGAACAAAAAATGATAATAATGACTGCTCTTGTTGTTGGGTCAGAATATCAGATCAAAGTGCCAAGTTTAGAGAATACAAAAAATATAAATATAACAGTAAATGCAGTTTGCATATAATTAGGCTTCATTTTTAAAATTTTTTTTGTGCCCATCCCAAAGGTGCAATATTGTTTTAAACAAGATGACTGGAAAGAACTGAATTTTTCCTATTTTTATGCCTAATTTGGTGTCAACTGACAAAGTAGTTGCAGAGAAAATGTCAATGTTAAAGTTTACCACGGACTGACACACAGACACACACGCACACACGCACACACAGACAACCAAAGACCGGGTTAAAACATAGACTCACTTTGTTTACACAAGTGAGTCAAAAAAACAAAAAAAAAAAAAAACAAAAAAAACCCAACCAAAAAACAAACAAAAACAACAACAACAACAACAAAAAAACACACAAAAAAACGGAGACGCTTTCAGACTGAGAACTTATTATCAATTAATACTGACAAACACTGAAGTTCTGAGTGGAAAGAAAACAGAAAACAACAACAGCAAATCGCGACAACCAAACTATGTGAACAGCAACGTAGTCACAGTATCAGTATCAGTAACTAGTTCAAGGAGCTAGGCGTCACAGCGTTCGGTCAAATCCATATACGCTACACCACTGACATCTGCCAAGCAGATAGTGCATGACCAGCAGCATAACCCAATGCGCTTAGTCAGGCCTTGAGAAAAAAAAAGAAAAAAAGAAAAAAAGAGAAAAGAAAAAAAAAGAAGAGAAAAAAAACGATAAAAAAAACAACCATAAATAAATTAATAATAATAATAATAATAATAATCATCATAATAATAATAACAGTGGTATTTATATAAGATGAAATCAACTCTAAGCGCGCGCACACACACACACACACACACACACACACACACTGCACACCGTGGCACACACACACGCACACACACACAAAATAATAAAAATAAATAAATAGCTATTATACTGAGTCACAGAAGTGGAAGAAGGATGATGTGTGTGTGTGTGTGTGTGTGTGTGTGTGTGCGTGTGTGTGTGTGTGTGTGTGAATGTAAACTGATCTATCAGAACAGAAAATGCTGATGTCGTAGGTGCCGTGAATTTGTTAATAAAAAAATATTTTTCAAATTATCGATAGGGCAGACTTGTTCAACACTGTCAATTAGATTGGGCCAAAAAAAGAAACAAGAGGGAAAAAAAAAGTTCCCAAGCGGGGAATCGAACCCCGGCCGTCGCGGTGAGAGCGCGAAATCCTAACCACTAGACCACTTGGGACTTACAGTTATTGCCACAAAATATAATATATATTATGACCTTAAAGTTCTTGACGTATTGTGGCATCCGGTTGGTTTCAAAATGTCAGCGACCATCGTGATACTTCAAAGACAGCGATTGAAAAGCCCCGAATAATGGAATAATACTGTGATATCGACGGCTTGCATAACATTTCTGAAGAACACGTGTTGTCATCAATAGCAAACACAATGGAAGGTAATGCCTGTTTGGGACAGGAATGAATACCCATTTATCATTTTTATTTGTGAATGAGATTGGCGATCACATGGTGATCAATATATATATATATATATTTTTTTTTTTTACTGAAGATGATGCCATGAACTACAGCTCCAGTCAAAGACATTCCCATGATTTACAACTCGGCATAACAAGAAAAAAGAAAGAAAGAAAAGAAAAGAAAACAGAAGCGCACTGCCCGCTAGAGCCACTGTCATGCTGAATGTGTGTACCCAAGTCTTTGAATTGCGAACGTTTTGTGAAACGGAACGACGCAGATGATTGAATTTTTATACCCACCCCCACACCCCCCCTCCACGCCTCCCCCCAAAAGAAATCAAAAAATCAAAAAATCAAGACCATGTGTTGTAACCAGTCGTAAACGTGTGGTTGAAACCCGCAATGACTCACATCCTTAGAGTCGGGGTGGGAGCGGGGGTGGGGTGTCTGTTCCTCGAACTCATCAAAACCAGTCACAGTTTCACAGGTGACTCGGTAAGTACAATGCCATAACTAATGTGACTAAGCATGTGGGGACGCACCTGTTGGTGTGTTTGGTAGTATGTGCAGGCTGTTGTACATACTTTGAGGGACAGGCATAATTAAAAAAAACACAACAAAACAACAACAACAACAACAACAACAAAAAAAACCCACAAAAAACCAACCCAACAACAACAGCCAGGTTCATCATAAAAGAAGAATGAAGATGCACATGGTAGACAGAACGTGCTGATTTTGTAGCATAGGCATAAAAAAAGCAGTGCCTGTCCCAATTGTTGCCTTACCCATCATCGACCAAGTCCAACAACACAGCTACAACAGAATACAGTTTTAATATGAATTGAATTATTTGCCTCAGACAAACCCAATGTGGCATCCATAGCTACATACCAGGCCAGGATGGCCTTCCTCTCATAAAATATCATATACTGTAAAAAAGTAGATTGGGTGAGGCTGCACCAGTAGGACTGCTAATTCTGTGTTTGTGTCACTCTTGCAAGGTGGTGTCGTCATTTTTAGGTTGGGGCTCAGTGCAGTGCAGCTTATAATTGCTTGTTTCCTGAGTAATAGTGACTGTGCCTGTCACATCAAATGTAGCATCCTTTCCAAGATGGATGAAAAAGGTTAAATTTGAAGGTCCGATAGTTTTTTTTTATGGCTGTCAGGGCATTTAATTTCATTTCCACTGTGTTGAAGGCTTGGCATAAGAAGGCAGGGCCCAGTCCTTTCCTTCTGCCATTGTTTGTAACCTTCCCCAATCATAGCGAGGTACCCATTGACACTTGGTGGAGTGATCCCTAAAGGATGGTCTCAGAGAGTCTGTCAGTTCCTGTCATGTGGCCATGCTATCACATTTTCCTTTCCTTCACTGTGGTCTGAAGGTCCTCATACCGACAGCAGTGCTGTCTCTGACAGTTTTCCAGATTTTCTTCATATGTGCACTGATTAGGATTGTACCTACTATGATATAATTCTATTTCATTTATGTAAAGACAAAAACGTATGATGTAATGATGAGAGGTGAAGGATGTTGTTATTGATGCTCAAGAAGGTGAAACAGCATCTTTGCCTGGTGGATGAAGCTGTGGAGCGCAAGGAAGTCATTGACGAACACTTGCTACAGTATGCCTCTCTCAGGTGACCTCCTGAGGAAGTATTTATAAACAGAGCACCAGCAAGAAACTGGACAGTGGAAAACAGACCTAATGTAACAATTACAAACAGCCTCAGATAGCAGTTACACTGTGTTAAACTTAAAGGCAGGCCCAAATGTTTGTACACCTTGTAGATAAAATGTATAAATGTTTGCTGATGTTGCTCTAAGTCAGAGTGTTCCTACAAAATTCTAAATGTTCATACCAAACTTCCTGATTGTTCCTACAAACACATGACAGGGGGTTGGCATCTCTGATGTGTGTGCAGATTACCAAAAAGAGCTGAAGCAGGTGAAGCGTGACCTGAAGGAGGTGGAGGATCAGCTGGAGGAACTGCTGACTCGGCAGTCTCAGCTCCTGGAGCGACAGACAGAGCTGGAGAATGTCCTGAAGAGCCAGGCGACTGCCAGGCGTCAGGAATCTGACAGTAAATGGCAGAAGACAGGTAAATTGTACATTGTGAGGGGAGAGGTGGGAGGGTGTGGGGTGGGTGGGGGAGTGGGACAGGACAGAGAGGTCAGGGTGGAAGAAGAGTGGTTGGAAAGTCGGGATGGGAGGGGAAAAAAATGATGAGTAATGATTCTTTCTGAGTTTCTCTCGTGTGTCTCTGTCTGTCTTTCTCTTTCTTCTTCTATTTTGTGTTTCATAGCGCAGGCATGCCTGTATATATATATATATATATATATATATATATATATATATATATATATATGTTTGATGTTGTATTTTCGTATTGTTTTGTTCCCATACCACTTCATAAGAAAAACAAAAGATAAATGAAATGTGTGTGGTTGCTTGTGTGTGTACGCACAATACAGGCAGGTTTGCGTGTGCATGAATGTGCCTACATATGTGATCCCATGCATGCATGCATGCGAACGATCATGTGTATGCATGCATGTGAGCAATGCATGTCATATACAAAGTGGGTGGGTTGGTGTGCTGTGTGCAGACTTTTCCTGGTCTGGCCAGCTTCAGGAGAAGCTGAAGTCTGTGTTCCGCATGAAGGAGTTGCGGCCCATGCAGCTGCAGACGATGAACGCCACCATGGCGGGTCGGGACTGCCTGCTGATCATGCCCACTGGTGGCGGCAAGAGTCTCTGCTTCCAGCTTCCTGCCCTGCTGTCTAAAGGTATGCTGACAATTTTTTTTTATATTTATTTTATATACATTTATTTGCTTATTTAACATAATTGTTTTTAATTTTTTAATAAAAAAAAATTTTTTTTTGTTTTATTTATTTTCATTATTATTATTATTATTTATTTATTTCATTTTATTTATTTTATTTTATTTATTTATTTATTATATTAAAAAAAAAAGATATTATTATTATTATTTATTTATTTCATTTTATTTTATTATTTATTTTTTCTCAAGGCCTGACAAAGTGCATTGGGTTACGCTGCTGGTCAGGCATCTGCTTGGCAGATGTGGTGTAGCGTATATGGATTTGTCCGAGCGCAGTGACGCCTCCTTCAGCTACTGAAACTGAAGCTGAAACTGACAATGGGCGCAACAGCTGAGTGGTTCAAGTGTTGAACTTCAAATCTGAGAGTCCCAGGTTCGATCCCTGTCAAAATGCCTGGTGGGTAAAGGGTGGCGATTTTTCATAGACTGATGTATGAATTGACTGATCAGCTTATTGATAGACTGGTGGATGAGTTGAGTAACTTGACTGGTAAGCTGATATATATGAACTTACTGAAAATTTATTGATATACTGATGGGTGATACATTGACTGACAATAGGTTGGTGGATGATAGGTTGTCCAGGCATCACAGCGGTGGCATAAAAACTGGTGGATAGATGAATGAAATGACTGATCAGTTTATTGATCAGATAATAGATCGATGGATGATAGACTGGTGGATGATAGGTTACCCAGGCGTCACAGTGGTGGTGTAATGACTGCTGGATGAATGATTTGATCAGGTTAATGATGATAGACTGATGAATGATAGACTGATTAACCAAATGATTGTCTAGGCTTCACAGTGGTGGTGTAATCACTGCTTGATGAATCAATTGATCAGGTTAATGATGATAGATTGATGGATGATAGTCTGATGAACAAAGCGATTGTCCAGGAATCACAGTGGTGGTGTAATGACTGCTGGATGAATCAATCAACTGATCAGGTTAAGCCTTTCACTTCCAACTGTGGATGTATCCACGGTTTGTGGGTAACTGTATAATCATGTGTCCAGCCCTCTGGTGCATACGCTTACCTCCCTTGCAAATGGTGACTGCCTTGATGAGTGTTTGAAGCAATTAAGCAATTTCTTGGCATGTTCTGGCTCAAATTTGATGGTTTTTTTTTTCCGTTTTATAAAGCAAAAAGCTGTTGGGTGTGTCAACATGGCTGCCAGAATGCACAGTACAGAAGAGGTGGCTAGAGTTTTATTTTGGGCACAACATCAACAATAGCCACTACGAAAATGTGATAGAAAACAAAAGTTATGTTGTTGTTGATCAGCTGAAGTGATTCTGATTATCCAAATGATGATTATATGCTACAAGGTACATCAACAGGAAGGGGGTGGAATCGTGTCAGAAGTTGGTGCAGAAAACCCCCCCAATAATTTGGCATGAAGTCTTCATTTAGAGATTTACATCTACTGTGAAACCCTCTAGATGAAGGTTTCAAGCAGAAATGTTGTTTACAGTGAGTTTTTATGTTGTAATATTGTGTGATAGTGTTTGTGGGTGTTTGGGTGGGATGGTGTGCGTGTGGGTGTATGAAAATGGTTATGTGTGGTGTTTATGTTTAAAATAACATGATAGTGCAGGAAACAACAAAACTGCACTTGATTGTGATTGTTGTAAAATTGTTTACATTTGCTAACATTTTAGCACTATTTCTACCCATAAAACAAACAAACTTGAATTTTCTTCTAAGAAAAAAAATTCTATGTTTCTTTTTTTTTCTTCTAAAAATACGAGTTATCTTCCCCTGATTGTGAGTTTTCTCATCCTGTCAGAATTGAAGTTATGATATTTCTATTCTCCATTTATTTTCTTTCAAGAAAACATTATACTTTTACAAACTTTTTAGCATAATTTTGATTTTTGTGATTTTTGTTTTAGAGATTAGTGATTATTTTGCAAAAAAAAAAATCACAAATAGTTCCAGAAGTGAAAGGGTTAATCATGATAGGTTGATGGATGATAGACCGATGAACCAAAACGACTGCCCAGGCATTACGGTGGTGGTGTCCCCCTTGGTGTCGCTGATGGAGGACCAGGTCATGGCCCTGGAGCAGTTCAGCGTGGAGGCAGCCATGCTGAACGCGGATGCCGACAAGGCCACGGTCAAGCGCGTCCAGGACGCCATGACGGACCATAGGGCCACCCTGCGCCTCATCTACGTCACCCCGGAGAAGCTGGCCAAGTCCAAGCGGTTCATGAACCGCCTGGAGAAGATGTACGAGGTGGGGCGGTTCGCGCGGCTGGTGATTGACGAGGTGCACTGCTGCTCTCAGTGGGGTCATGACTTCCGACCTGGTGGGTTTTTTTGCAGGGGCGTGGTGGGCGTGGCGCTGTTTTGTGGAGGTGATGGTGGTGAATGTTGTTGCTGTTGTATCTGTTGATGTTGTTGCTGTTGTTGTCGTTATTGTTGTTATTATCATTACGGTTATTATAAGGTGCCACATACACAAACGTATGCACACACTCATATACACGCAAGCAAGCATGCATGCATGTACATGCATGCCCCCCCACAATTCACACACATACATTCTCTTTAACTCTCACTCACTCACTCACTCATGTATTCACTCACACACAACTCGTGACGCTGTGTTGCAGACTACAAGTTCCTGGGCATCATGAAGCGACAGTTCCCCAATGTCCCCTTGCTGGGGCTGACTGCCACGGCCACCCTCAAGGTTCTGGAGGACGTCAAGACCATCCTCAACATCCCCGACTGTCTGCTGCTGCGATCCTCCTTCAACCGACCCAACCTCTACTATCAGGTACCCTGCTCCTCTGTTTGAGTACTTCAACCGACCCAACCTCTACTATCAGGTACCCTGCTCCTCTGTTTGAGTACTTCAACCGACCCAACCTCTACTATCAGGTCCCCTGCTTCTCTGTTTGAGTACTTCAACCGACCCAACCTCTACTATCAGGTACCCTGCTCCTCTGTTTTAGTACTTCAACCGACCCAACCTCTACTATCAGGTACCCTGCTCCTCTGAGAACTTCAACCGACCCAATCTCTTCTGTCGGGTACCCTGCTCTATTTGAGTACTTCAACAGACCCAACCTCTGTAACTCTCCTTCTCCTCTTTTAGAGTACTTCAACCGACCCAACCTCTACTATCAGGTACCCTGCTCAGATTCTCTCGCTTCCTAGGCGGACGCGTTACCTCTAGGCCATCACTCCACAGGAAGGGAAGGTTAAAATGGCAGAAGCAGAGAACTTCCAGTGCTGAGCCCTTGACACAGTAGATATGACTTCACTACTTGGATGGCTGTAACAGACTATAATAATGATAATGATAATAATAATAATGAAATGCAGGCTAATATAGCCCAATACCATCATCTCAGATGGGGATCACCGCGCTTTACAATAAAATATACAAATTTAAGACTGAGTGACATAAAATAAGTACAAAGTCAACAGTCTCATATGACATTGGCTAAATATACATATTTAAGACTAAGTGACATAAAAGTATGTCAATCAACACAGGCACCATCACAGTCTCAAATCACACAGGCAGTAATCACAGCAAAATAAAGCACATCCCATTCACCTCAGTCAAAAATTAACACCAAGGAACCAGGCATCACAGAAAAACACCACCACCAAAATCATCACAAATGCATACAAATCAACACAAAGAGCACAACCAGCGATAAGATCACAGCAAGCATATGCAGATGGAAAAAAAGTTTCGGTGAGAAAAGTACAGTTTGAAAAGATATGTTTTGAGTGCTCTCTTGAATGCGGGTGTTAGGGTGTAACAGAGTTTCAGTTTTCAGTTTCAGTAGCTCAAGGAGGCGTCACTGCATTTGGACAAATCCATATACGCTACACCACATCTGCCAAGCAGATGCCTGACCAGCAGCGTAACACAACGCGCTTTGTCAGGCCTTGAGAAAAAAAAAAGGTGAATAAATAATAGATAAGCTTACATAAATAAATAAATAATAATTATAATATAAAAAAAAAGGTAGTAGTAATGATAATAATAATTAAAAAAAATTAATAATAAATAAATAAATAGATAAATAAATAAATAAGACAACAATGATGATAAATAAGCAAATAAATGTAAAACATGAAGACACACATTCACACATACACCCACACATGCATAACAGTGTAACAGAGGTGTGAGGGTAGTGAATTCCACTGTTTAGGTGCAACAAAAGAAAGACAGTGAGACAATTAACTGTTTTCTTATTTTCCAACAGGTACGCCCCAAACCCTCATCACAGGAAGAAGTAATTACAGACATGGGGAATCTCATCTCCAGGCAGTTCTCAAAGCAGTCAGGTGTGTTGTTGGGTTTCTTTTCTACCTGCAGGAAGAAGTAATTACAGGCATGGGGAATCTCATCACCGGGCAGTTCTCAAAGCAGTCAGGTGTGTTGTTGGACGGGTGCAGTAGCCGGATGGTTAAAGCGTTGGACTGTCAATCTGAGGGTCCCGGGTTCGAATCACGGTGACGGCGCCTGGTAGGTAAAGGGTGGAGATTTTTACGATCTCCCAGGTCAACATATGTGCAGACCTGCTAGTGCCTGAACCCCCTTCGTGTGTATATGCAAGCAGAAGATCAAATACGCACGTTAAAGATCCTGTAATCCATGTCAGCGTTCGGTGGGTTACGGAAACAAGAACATACCCAGCATGCACACCCCCGAAAACAGAGTATGGCTGCCTACACGGTGGGGTAAAAACGGTCATACACGTAAAAGCCCACTCGTGTGCATACGAGTGAATGCAGAAGAAGAAGAAGGTTGTGTTGTTGGGTTTCTTTTCTATCTGTAGGAAGAAGTAATTACAGGCATAGGGAATCTTATCACCAGGCAGTTCTCAAAGCAGTCAGGTGTGTTGTTGGGTTTCTTTTCTACCTGCAGGAAGAAGTAATTACAGGCATAGGGAATCTTATCACCAGGTAGTTCTCAAAGCAGTCAGGTGTGTTGTTGGGTTTCTTTTCTACCTGCAGGAAGAAGTAATTACAGGCATAGGGAATCTCATCACCAGGCAGTTCTCAAAGCAGTCAGGTGTGTTGTTGGGTTTCTTTTCTTCCTCGCAGGAAGAAGTAATTACAGGCATAGGGAATCTCATCACCAGGCAGTTCTCAAAGCAGTCAGGTGTTTTGTTGGGGTTTCTTTTCTACCTGCAGGAAGAAGTAATTACAGGCATAGGGAATCTCATCACCAGGCAGTTCTCAAAGCAGTCAGGTGTGTTGTTGGGTTTCTTTTCTACCTGCAGGAAGAAGTAATTACAGGCATAGGGAATCTCATCACCGGGCAGTTCTCAAAGCAGTCAGGTGTGTTGTTGGGTTTCTTTTCTACCTGCAGGAAGAAGTAATTACAGACATAGGGAATCTCATCTCCAGGCAGTTCTCAAAGCAGTCGGTTGTGTTGTTGGGTTTCTTTTCTACCTGCAGGAAGAAGTAATTACAGGCATAGGGAATCTCATCACCAGGCAGTTCTCAAAGCAGTCAGGTGTGTTGTTGGGTTTCTTTTCTACCTGCAGGAAGAAGTAATTACAGACATAGGGAATCTCATCTCCAGGCAGTTCTCAAAGCAGTCAGGTGTGTTGTTGGGTTTCTTTTCTACCTGCAGGAAGAAGTAATTACAGGCATAGGGAATCTCATCACCGGGCAGTTCTCAAAGCAGTCGGTTGTGTTGTTGGACGGGTGCAGTAGCCGGATGGTTAAAGCGTTGGACTGTCAATCTGAGGGTCCCGGGTTCGAATCACGGTGATGGCGCTTGGTAGGTAAAGGGTGGAGATTTTTACGATCTCCCAGGTCAACATATGTGCAGACCTGCTAGTACCTGAACCCCCTTCGTGTATATATGCAAGCAGAAGATCAAATACGCATGTTAAAGATCCTGTAATCCATGTCAGCGTTCGGTGGGTTACGGAAACAAGAACATACCCAGCATGCACACCCCCGAAAACGGAGTATGGCTGCCTACATGGTGGGGTAAAAACGGTCATACACGTAAAAGCCCACTCGTGTGCATACGAGTGAACGCAGAAGAAGAAGAAGGTTGTGTTGTTGGGTTTCTTTTCTACCTGTAGGAAGAAGTAATTACAGGCATAGGGAATCTCATCACCAGGCAGTTCTCAAAGCAGTCAGGTGTGTTGTTGGGTTTCTTTTCTACCTGCAGGAAGAAGTAATTACAGGCATAGGGAATCTCATCACCGGGCAGTTCTCAAAGCAGTCAGGTATGTTGTTGGGTTTCTTTTCTACCTGTAGGAAGAAGTAATTACAGGCATAGGGAATCTCATCACCGGGCAGTTCTCAAAGCAGTCGGTTGTGTTGTTGGACGGGTGCAGTAGCCGGATGGTTAAAGCGTTGGACTGTCAATCTGAGGGTCCCGGGTTCGAATCACGGTGACGGCGCCTGGTAGGTAAAGGGTGGAGATTTTTACGATCTCCCAGGTCAACATATGTGCAGACCTGCTAGTGCCTGAACCCCCTTCGTGTGTATATGCAAGCAGAAGATCAAATACGCACGTTAAAGATCCTGTAATCCATGTCAGCGTTCGGTGGGTTACGGAAACAAGAACATACCCAGCATGCACACCCCCGAAAACGGAGTATGGCTGCCTACATGGTGGGGTAAAAACGGACATACACGTAAAAGCCCACTCGTGTGCATACGAGTGAATGCAGAAGAAGAAGAAGGTTGTGTTGTTGGGTTTCTTTTCTACCTGTAGGAAGAAGTAATTACAGGCATAGGGAATCTTATCACTGGGCAGTTCTCAAAGCAGTCAGGTGTGTTGTTGGGTTTCTTTTCTACCTGCAGGAAGAAGTAATTACAGGCATGGGGAATCTCATCTCCGGGCAGTTCTCAAAGCAGTCAGGTGTGTTGTTGGGTTTCTTTTCTACCTGCAGGAAGAAGTAATTACAGGCATAGGGAATCTCATCACCAGGCAGTTCTCAAAGCAGTCAGGTGTGTTGTTGGGTTTCTTTTCTACCTGTGTATGTATGCAATAAATTGCTGTCATTTGAGTGTTAGGGTGTTTGTTATTGGATTCCTTCATACCTGTACTTTGTGTGCAATGAGTTGCTTTTGTTTGGATGTTAGTTATCGTTTCTTGGGTGGTATGTAATGGAATGTAGATGTTGTGATGTATAACAAATATAAAGAAATGAGAGAAAGAATATTTATGAACTTATTTGTGTGTGTGTGTGTGTGTGTGTGTGTGTGTGTTGGTGTGTTTCTGTGTGTGTGTGTGTGTGCATGTGCATGAATCTGTTTGTGTGGTACTTGTGTGTGTGTGGATGTGTGGTTTTGATATGATATTATAAGCATTGTTGAAGTTGTTAGTGTTGTGTGTGTGTGTAGAGAGACATAGGCAGACTTTCATGAAGTGTTTCCCAAGATGTAAGCAGATTTTGGCGAAGCATGTTTTACTAAGTGTGCACCTAGATTTAGGCAGACTTTGGCAAAGTGTGCCCCAAGACTAAGGCAGACTTTGGCAAAGTGTGCCCCAAGACTAAGGCAGACTTTGGCAAAGTGTGCCCCAAGACTAAGGCAGACTTTGGCAAAGTGCGTCCCAAGACTAAGGCAGACTTTAGCAAAGCATGTCCCAAGACATTGGTAGACTTTGGCAAAGTGCGTTCCAAGACTTAGATGGGCAGACGCTGGCAGAGCGTGTCTGAAGGCAGCGGTGTGTGTTGCAGGCATCGTGTACTGTTTCTCACAAAAGGAATCTGAGGAGGTCGCCCGAGGGTTGCAGAAATACGGGATCAAGTCTCTCTGTTACCATGCCAACATTCCCGCCAAAGAGCGCAGTCGTGTGCATCAGCTGTGGTCATCTGATCAGATACAGGTGATAGGCGCGATAGCCGAGTGGTTAGAGCGCTGGACTTTAGAACCCCAGGGTCCTGGGTTTGAGTCCTGGCTGTGATTAGTAGATTTTAGGGTGGAGATTTTTCTGATCTCCCAGGTCAACATATGTGTGTATCTGTACACCAAGACAATAATAAAAATTGATATATATGAACAAGCACACACACACACGCTCACACACACTCACACTCACACACACACACACACAAAATAAATTTAAAAAAAAGACAAAGGAGTAATACAATACAAACAATTCAAATACACAAAGTGGCAGGATAAAAGCGGCCACATATATAAAAGCCCACTTGTAGGCACAAGTGAATGTGGAAGCTGCGGCCCATAAAGTAGGGAGAAACAAATCTGATATCGGTGAGACAATAAGATGATCATAGGAGGGGCACTTTGAAGACCTGGTGAAAGCTGACACACATAGATAAAGTACGCTTTATTTTCAGCATTCCCAGGATATCTTGCATCATTTTCATTTTTGTTGTGTTAATATCCAAACCAGTGACTGCAGCCTGTATGAAAACATTATTAAAAAAAAATTGAGGATGTGTTGGTGATAATTTATTGACATATCAGTAATCAGGAGATTTTAACAGTCTTGTATTTCTTGTGTAAATTGACGTAAATGCAGAGGAGAGAGAGGGGGAAAAAAAAGGTCCATTCTTGAAAGAAATTTGAAACATGTACAAGTTAATTATTATTATTATTTTATTATTATTGTTGTAATAATAATAATAATAATGATAATAATTATCATTATTATTATGCCTATCAGTTTGTTGTTAGAGTACTTTGAAGAAGTCTGAAACAAATGCAGTTGAAGTATTTGGCTAATTAGTTTGTTATCAGAGTACTTTAAAGAAGTCTGAAGTGGACACAGGTGTATTTTTAGGCTAACTGGTATGTTATCAGAGTAATTTAAAGAAGTCCGAAGTGGACACAGGTGTATTTTTAGGCTAACTGGTATGTTATCAGAGTACTTTAAAGAAGTCTGAAGTGGACACATGTATATTTTTAGGCTAACTGGTATGTTATCAGAGTAATTTAAAGCAGTCTGAAACAGACGCTGGCATGTTATTAGGCCTATTTGTTGTGAGAGTGCTATAAAGAAGAACAGAGTACTTTAACAAAATTTGATTTGAAACGGATACAGGTATATTATCATGCCTATTATTTTTTTTTGTGGTCAGAATACTGGAGTGATTGCTGGAGTTGTGTGACCAGTTTCAGTTTCGGGAAGGTGTCAAAGCATGTGGCTTGCTCCATATACCGTACGCCACATCTGCCGAAAAGAAGAAAGACAAAAAAAAAAGCAAAAAAAAAAAAAGCAAAAAAAAAGCCTGATCTTCATATAAACCCAACAAGCTGATCAGGTCTTGTGTGATAATGTGTCATGAAATCTGAGGGTAGGTGTTTGTGGTTCTTTTTTGGTTAATCATAGACATTAAGTCAGTAATTTTGTTCTTCAGTTTAACGACTATTCGTGAATGTGTGGTTTTAGATGATCAAGTCAGTCATTCGAGACATTGTGTGTGTGTGTGTGTGTGTGTGTGTGTGTGTGTGTGTGTGTGTGTGTGCAGGTGGTGGTAGCGACAGTGGCGTTCGGCATGGGCATTGACAAGCCAGACGTGCGCTTTGTGCTCCATCATTCCCTCAGCAAGTCCATGGAGAACTTGTACCAAGAGAGCGGCAGGGCAGGTACCTAACCTACCTTCCTTCTTTCAACACAAACTCTGACCACCCTTCTTCTGATAATGCAAACTACTATGACCTTCCTTCTTTCGAAACAAATTTTTATCTTCCTTCTTTTCAAAACAAATTTTTACCTTCTCTCTTTAAAACAAATCATAACCTCCTTTCAAAACAAATCATAACCTTCTTTCAAAACAAACCATAAAAACAAATCATAACCTTCTTTAAAACAAATCATAACCTTCTTTCAAAACAAATCATAACCTTCTTTCAAAACAAACTATAACCTTCCTTCCTTCTTTCTTCTTCTGCGTTCGTGGGCTGCAACTCCCACGTTCACTCGTATGTACACGAGTGGGCTTTTACGTGTATGACCGTTTTTACCCTGCCATGTAGGCAGCCATACTCCGCTTTCGGGGGTCTTCCTTCTTTCAAAACAAACCATAAAAACAAATCATAACCTTCTTTCAAAACAAATCATAACCTTCTTTCAAAACAAATCATAACCTACTTTCAAAACAAACTATAACCTTCCTTCCTTCTTTCAAAACAAATCATAACCTTCTTTCAAAAACAAACTATAACCTTCCTTTTTTCAAAACAGATTATTCTTCCTTCTTTCAAAACAAACTGTAACCTTCCTTCCTTCTTTCAAACCAAATTATAACTTTCCTTCTTTCTACACAAATCTGAAATCACGACCTTTCTCCTTCTTTCAAAACAAACTATAACCTTCCTTCTTTCAAAACAAACTGTAACCTTTCTTCTTTCAGACAAATTATAAGTTTCCTCCCTTCTTCCAAAACAAACTATAACCTTCCTACCTTCTTTCAAAACAAATGGAAACCTTCTTTCGAAACAAACTACGACCTTCCTTCTTTGAAAACAAACTATAATCTGCAATCTTTCTGAACTAGCTATAATCTCCCTTCTTTCAAAACAAACAATAAATTTCCTTCTCCTTTCAAAACAGATTGTAAACTTGCTTCTTTCGAAACAAACTATAACCTTCCTTCTTTTAAAACAAACTATTACCTTCCTTCTTCTTTCAAAAGACAGAGTAACTAACTTTCCTCCTTTTTTGTCTGATATCACTTATAGTAAAAAAAAAACATTCAGAAAGAAATAAAAATAGGGAGAGTATCATTACTTTTATGATGTTGCTTGGCAGAGGACTATTTGAAGTGGTGTATGTACATGGAGTTGTGATGAGTTCAAAACAGTTGTGTGTGTGTGTGTGTGTGTGTGTGCATGTGTGTGTGTGCGTGCGTGTGTGTGTGTGTGTGTGCAGGGCGTGATGGTAAAAAGTCCCACTGCATCTTGTACTATCGCTTCGCTGACGTGGCACGACAGAGCACTATGGTGTTCACAGAGCGCACAGGGCTGGAGAATTTGTACGGCATTGTAGCGTACTGCATCGATGTGTCTGGGTGAGTTTGTGAGTCTCTCTGTGCCTGTATGTGTGTGTGTGTATGTGTGTGTGTACGTGTGTGTGTGTGTGTGCATATTTTGTGTGTGGATGGGTTGGTGCATGTATGTTTGCTTTGTGTGTGTGTGTGTGTGCTTTGTATGCATGTATGTGTGTATGTATGCATCTGTGTGTGTGTGTATTTGCTTGCTTGCTTGTGTGTGTTTGGGGGTTGTGTGTGTGTATGTGTGTGTTTGAGTATGTGTGTGTGTGTGTGTGTGTGTGTGTGTGTGTGCTGGCTTTTGTGCATGTATGTGTGTGTGAGTGAGTGGGTGTGTGTGTGTACATGTTTGTTTGTTTGCGTCTGTGTATGTATGTTTGCTTGTTAATGCTTGGTTGTGGTGTGCATATATGTGTGTGTGTACACGTGTGTGCCTTTTCACACATGCTTGTGTGATTTATTTATTTTGTCAGTTTTGAAGTGTGTCATTTCTCATCAGAGAATGCACCTGCGAGCCAGGTAAAAGTAACAAGTATTTTGGAGACAGTTTGAATTTGTTGTTCTGTAATTGTATTAGTTTGAAACACGGCAGTTTTGCCCAGAATTTTGCACTTGTCTTTTGCCTTTAAAGTTTTGAGTTGCAAACAGTGTTGTGTCGTTCTAAGTTATATTTTCCATGAAAATGCTGCATCTGCTTTGCTTGAGATTAGAAAATGTAAACATTTTAGATCCAAGAGATTTAACAGTGTCAGATGGATGCAGGGGCTGAATGTTCACAACGATGGTTTCTTACCTCAGTTTCACAGACTTCAGCTTTCAGTCACATGTGCTAAGTGCACGCTGCACACAGGACCTCAGTTTATTGTCTCATCCGAATGACAAGCATCCAGACCACCATTCATGGTCTTGTGGATTGTGGAGACGGGAGGAGGCAGGGGAGAGGTGGGGGCGCGAGGGGGGGGGGGGGGGAGGAGACTGGCGAGTGTGGGATTCAAACCCGTGCGCTCAGATTCTCTTGCTTTCTGGGTGGACGCATTTCCTCCAGGCCACCACTCCACGTGGCTGAGGACAAACCACGGGGCTATGGCTGCCTGCATGGCGAGGTAAATAAACAAAACCGTCATACGTGTGAAATGTTACTCGTCTGTCTGAGTGCGTTTGTGTGCGTGCCTGATATTGGATTGAATGACACAGGAAACAAATGATTAGCTTCCAATGGCAGCCGTCAGTCGGCTCTACCCAGGTAGGTGATCTGTTGCGTAAATGACCCCGAGTTTGTAAAGCTCTTGGAGCTTGGTCTCCAACTGAGGATAGGCGCTATATAAGTATCCATATCATATTGTATCAAAGAAAGGACTTGCTTGTTTCAGGTGCCGCCGATCACGCATCGCACGCCACTTTGGAGAGGTGTGGGACTCCACGCATTGTGCCGGGATGTGTGACCACTGTGATCCCAGCTTAGGGAGTAAGTGTGTGTGTGGGTATGGGTGTGAGTGTATGTATGTGTGTATGTTGCTGATACAATACAATACAGTATTTTCCAGAATCCTGTGCACAATACAGTACAATAATACGATACAATACAAAACAATACAGTGCAATATTTTCCAGAATCCTGCTCTCAGTACAATGCAATACAATACATACAGTACACTACAGTACATTACAATGCAGTACGATACAATACATTACATTACAATACATTACAATACAATACAATGTTTTCCAGAATCCTGCACACAATGCAGTCCAATCCAATTCAATCCGATACAATACAATCCTAGTCCAATTCAATCCAATCCAATCCAATCCAATACAATGTAGTACAGTACAGTATTTTCCAGAATCTTGCGCACATTACAGTGCAATGCAGCACAACACAACACAACACAACACAGCACAACACAACACAACAACACAACATAACACACAACAACATTTTTCCAGAACCCTGCGCCAAACGGGACGTGACACGCCTCTGCCAGGACGTGATCAGGATCCTGAACCACGCCAAGGCCACCAGCCAGAGAGTGACGGCCCCTAAGATCCTGGACGCCTGGTACGGCAAGGGGGCCACGACCCTGAGGGTCAGGGAGGTCAAGGCCCCCGGGGTGGCGCGGGAGAAGGCGGAGCGGATCCTGGCGCACTTGGTCCTGGAGGGCTTCGTGCGGGAAGACTTCCACTTTACCGCCTACTCCACCATCTGCTACCTGGTGGCTGGTGGGTTTCTGTGTGCCGTCTTTCCCTCCCTCTCTCTGACCCCACACACACACACCTCTCTTCCCCACAATTCCCTGTCATCTTCATCTGCTGCCTGGTGGCTGGTGAGTTTCTGTGTACTGTCTTTCCCTCCCTCTCTCTGTCCCCACAAACACACACCTCTCTTCCCCACAATTTCCTGTCATCTTCATATGCTGCCTGGTGGCTGGTGGGTTTCTGTGTGCCATCTTTCCCTCCCTCTCTCTGACCCCACACACACACACCTCTCTTCCCCACAATTTCCTGTCATCTTCATATGCTGCCTGGTGGCTGGTGGGTTTCTGTGTACCGTCTTTCCCTCCCTCTCTCTGTCCCCACAAACACACACCTCTCTTCCCCACAATTTCCTGTCATCTTCATATGCTGCCTGGTGGCTGGTGGGTTTCTATGTACCATCTTTCCCTCCCTCTCTCTGACCCCCCACACACACACCTCTCTTTCCCACAATTTCCTGTCATCTTCATCTGCTGCCTGGTGGCTGGTGGGTTTCTGTGCACCGCCTTTCCTTCCTCTCTCTGTCCCCACAACACACCTCTCTTCCCCACAATTCCCTGTCATCTTCATATGCTACCTGGTGGCTGGTGGGTGTCCCTCCCCCTCTCTCCCTCCAAATACCCCCCCCCTCCCAACCCCATTCAGTGCCCTATTTTTATCTGCTACTTGGTGGGTGTCCCCCCCCCCTCTCCATTCCCTGTCATATCTTCATCTGTTACCGGGTGGCTGGTAGGTGTCTCTGTGCCATCCTTCCCTTCCCCTCCCTTCCCCCCCCAATAAACACCCACCCTCACCACCCCTTTCAGTATGACTGTTATCTGCTGCATGGTGGATGGTGGATGGTCAGTTGTCCGTTTACAGCACCTTTCCCCTCCCCTCCCCCAAAGAGTCCCCTTCCATATCATCCTCCTCATGTGAGGGGATGCTGGGCCGGGGTGGGTTGGGTGGATCTATCAGTGTATATGTGCTGTCTGGTGACTGGTCGGTGTGTGAGTGTCTGTCTGTGCCCCTCCCTGCTCCCCCAAACCTTCAGTGTATATCTGCTGTATGGTGACTGGTCGGTGTGTGAGTGTCTGTTTGTGCCCCTCCCTGGTCCCACAAACCTTCAGTGTATATGTGCTGTCTGGTGACTGGTCGGTGTGTGGGTGTCTGTCTGTGCCCCTCCCTATTATTATTATTATTTTTATTTTTATTATTATTATTATTATTACTACTACTACCACCTTTTTTTTTCTTCTTTCTTTTTTTAACATTATAGTTATTATTTATTTATTTATTTATTTGTGTAAGCTTATCTATTATTTATTCACCTTTTTTTTTTCTCCTCAAGGCCTGACTAAGCGCGTTGGGTTACGCTGCTGGTCAGGCATCTGCTTGGCAGATGTGGTGTAGCGTATATGGATATGTCCGAACGCAGTGACGCCTCCTTGAGCTACTGAAACTGAAAACTGAAACCGCCCCTCCCTGCTCCCCCAAACCTTCAGTGTGTATCAGCTATCTGGTGACTGGTCGGTGTGTGAGTGTCTTGTTTGTGTCCCTCTCTGCTCTGCTCCCCCAAACCTTCAGTGTATATGTGCTGTCTGGTGACTGGTCGGTGTGTGAGTGTCTGTCTGTGCCCCCCCCTGCTCCCCCAAACCTTCAGTGTATATCAGCTGTCTGGTGACTGGTCGGTGTGTGAGTGTCTTGCTTGTGGCCCTCCCTGCTCCCCAAAACCTTCAGTGTGTATCAGCTGTCTGGTGACTTGTCGGTGTGTGAGTGTCTTGCTTGTGGCCCTCCCTGCTCCCCAAAACCTTCAGTGTGTATCAGCTGTCTGGTGACTTGTCGGTGTGTGAGTGTCTTGCTTGTGGCCCTCCCTGCTCCCCAAAACCTTCAGTGTATATCAGCTGTCTGGTGACTGGTCGGTGTGTGGGTGTCTGTCTGTGCCCCTCCCTATTATTATTATTATTATTACTACTACTACCACCTTTTTTTTTCTTCTTTCTTTTATTATTATTTATTTATTTGTGTAAGCTTATCTATTATTTATTCACCTTTTTTTTTTCTCCTCAAGGCCTGACTAAGCGCGTTGGGTTACGCTGCTGGTCAGGCATCTGCTTGGCAGATGTGGTGTAGCGTATATGGATATGTCCGAACGCAGTGACGCCTCCTTCAGCTACTGAAACTGAAAACTGAAACCGCCCCTCCCTGCTCCCCCAAACCTTCAGTGTGTATCAGCTGTCTGGTGACTGGTTGGTGTGTGTGTCTTGTTTGTGCCCCTCTCTGCTCTGCTCCCACAAACCTTCAGTGTGTATCAGCTATCTGGTGACTGGTCGATGTCCATTTATGTCCCTCCCCCAAACCCTCCGGTGCCACAGGAGTGGTTCCTGACCTTGTCTCTGCACTGTGCAGGTGCCCGAGCCACAGCCTTGCTGAAGGGCTCCGCCCAGGTGGTCATGGAGTTTGTGTCCAAGCCTTCGTCGTCAGTGTCTGCTGCCACCACCACGAACGGTGCTGCGCCCTCCAGCAGCAAGACTGTGAGTGACGGGGGTGAGGGAGGCTGCGGCAAGGCGAAGGTGAAGCCCGTCGTCATCAACACACACCACTCCCACTTCTCCTCCTTAGTCGGTGGGCCGACAGCCAGCGGCAGCCAGAAGGGGCTGGGGGGTGGAGGGTCAGCCGCCTCCACTAGTGGTCAGGGTGGCGCCAGCAGTGACACACCACGCAGAACCAGCAAACTGTCCACGGGGAAGAAACGCAAACCTGTCATCTGTGATGATGATGATGATGGTGATGGTGATGACAAGAAACTCTCAACGGGGAAGAAACGCAAACCTGTGATCAGCGACGAGGACGATGAAGACGATGATGATGGTAACGGTGATGACAGTGACGCCAACAACAAAACTAAACACGCAGCAAAGCGGAGAAAAGAGGAGCATGAAAACGACATTGCAGACTTGGTTTTCGATGACAGTGATTTCGATTTTGATATTCCTCAGGCAAAAAGCAGTGGTGGTGGTGGTGGTGGTAAGAAAAAGAAAGGTGGATGTGGGAGTACTGATGCCTCTAACTCTTCCTTGGGCAGTGCAGGTCAGGTGGGTGCTATTACTGTGTCAGACAGTGACGACTGACCGCAGTACGTACAGTGGAATTGACAGTGTTGATGTGCGATTCGCAGCAGCAATGGTGTTTTTTGTTTTGTTTTTTACAGCAGAGGTGTAGCACGTATGGATCAGTCCGCATGCTCAGACCCCTCTTTGAAACTGATCTGAACTGAGCAGCAGTGTGTAAAATGACGCTGCTGCAGTGTGTGTGTGTGTAGTGGTAAGTACGTTGGGTGTGGGACGACAGACTGTAATAATGATGTGTGGACCACTTCAGGGCTTGCGTCACCTTGACTAATAGCCACCCGTTCCATTTCCATTTCCGTTTCCAGTTTTGCCTCTTGCCCCGCTCCATTTCCAGTTTTGCCTCTTGCCCCGCCCCATGTCCATTTTACCTCCTACCCTACCCCATGTCCATTTTCAGTTTTGCCTCTTGCCCTGCTCCATTTCCATTTCTAGTTTTGCCTCTTGCCCTACCCCATTTCCATTTTTGCCTCTTATCCCGCCCCGTTTCCAGTTTTGCCTCTTGCCCTGCTCCATTTCTGGTTTTGCCTCTTAACCTACTCCATGTCCAT
>NC_134885.1:9182606-9185106 GCF_041734735.1 Babylonia areolata | reverse complement strand
TTGTAAATCATTTAACTGGATGGAGGTGTCGTACCAGAAAAATGGGTATCAGGCTTGAAATTACCATTGTATAAAGGCAAAGGTGATACACTTGACTGAGATAATTATAGGGTAATAACTTTGCATGCTCAGCTGCGTTGGAAAGCTATTCCACTTCAGTGCTAAATGCCAGACTGACTGATTATAAATTATTAATATGAATCATTTACTTTCAGGGGCCCAAGCGGAATTTAGACAGTCCCATTCTACATTAGATCAAATGTTTGTTTTGAATTCACTAACTGATGTTTTTTTTTCATGAAAAAGAAGAAACTTTATTGCGCTTTTGTTGATATTAAATAAAGCATTTGATTCAGTTTGGAGAAGTGGGTTGTGGCAAGACCTTGTTCAGATCATGAAGGCGTGAATGGTAAACTTTTGCACGTCATAATGAACATATTTAATAGAATTAAGTCATGTGTGTTTTTTAAATGGTGAAAACCGGATATCTTCAGCAGTTGTATGGGTGTTCGACAAGGATAAAATCTCTCGCCTTTGCTTTTCTTTTTTCTTTGTATCTTAATGATTTAGAGTTGTATTTGACTGAGCATAAGAGTCCATCTGTCGATCTTTTATTGAATGTTGATATTTAGACTTAGTTTTATGCGATTAGTTGTACTCTTGTATGCCGATGACATGATTTTACTTTCTGAGACGAATGAAGGATTACATTGATGATATTTAATTCTACAAAAAAAAGCAAAAGTCTGTTTTCCAGTCAGGTTTGGTGATGCATGTCTGGATGTTGTCGATTCATTTTAATATCTTGGTATAGAGTTTAGTAGAAATGGCTTGTTTTAATTTTTATTTTATATAAAACTGAAAAGATTTTAAAAGATTATGAACAGGCTCAAAAGCAATATTTTCAGTCAGCCAGAAATCTTTTTAAAAGATTATGAACAGGCTCAAAAGCAATATTTTCAGTCAGCCAGAAATCAAGATTTACCTTTACATATTGTTCATGACATGTACCAGTCTATGATTGTTCCTATTTTATCATATGGTGCAGAAATATGGGGATAAATTTGTAAATGTTGTCCAAATACTCTTTTGGGGTTAAAACGTGTGTTTCTCAACTTTTATTTGACATTGTTGTGAATTTGGAAATGCTAGTTCTGAGCATAAAAATCATTATTTTGTAGTAGTGCTCCATACTCAAATAGGAGTGAAAGGATAATCAAAACTTGAAACTCTCTCTCTCTCTGTGTGTGTGTGTGTGTGTGTGTGTGTGTGTGTGTGTGTGTGTGTGTGTCTGTGTCTGTGTCTGTGTCTGTGTGTTTAAAATATACATACGAGTACGCGAGCACCTTAAAAATGTCAAGAAATATCCATATAGTTCGCCAGATTCTATAGTTCTGTAGATTATGATATCATGATGAGAAACACTATTAATCTTTAGTTTATCAACTTGGGAAAAACAACAACATGAATTCTGATTTTAACTGTATGCTGTGTGTGTGTGTGTGTGTGTGTGTGTGTGTGTGTGTGTGTGTGTGTGTGTGTAGTTCAAATCCGCAAGTCTAAAGGATCGACTGATGGCACCAGCCCAGCGTTGTCTGATACAGGGGGTCAGTGTGGGTAAGTTGGCTGTTACAGTTCTAATCATGCGTTGTCTTTCTGTGTTGGTCTGTTATATTTCACAATACAAAAGAGTGCAATACGATACGATAAGATTCGATACGTTACAAGATGATACGATCAGTCATTCGATTGCGACGATAAACCGAGATCTCGTGTGTAGAATGCACTCAGCGCACGTTAAAAACCAAAAAACCATGGCAAAAAAAGGGTTGTCCCTGGCAAAATTCAGCAGAATACCCACTCTGGTATACTTGTGTATATTTTATGTGCGCGCGTGATTGAACCCTGACTGAATGGCGCAGGAAACGAATGACGACCGTTGAGTGATGGCCTAGAGGTAACGCGTCTGCTTAGGAAGCGGGAGACTGATCTGAGCGCGCTGGTTTGAATCACGGCGCAGCCGCCGATATTTTCTCCCTCTCCACTAGACCTTGAGTGGTGGTCTGCGGGACGTTAGTCATTCGGATGAGAGGATTAACCGAGGTCCCGTTGTGCAGCATGCACTTAGCGCACGTTAAAGAACTTACAGCAACAAAAGGGTTGTTCCTGGCAAAATTATGTAGAAAAATCCACTTCGATAGGAAAAACAAATAAAACTGCACGCAGGAAAAAATACAAGCAAAATGAGTGGCTATGTGGTGTAGCGACGCGCTCTCCCTGGGGAGAGCAGCCCGAATTTCACACAGAAATCTGTTGTGATAAAAAGGAATACAAATACAAATAATAATAATAATGTTATTTATATAGCGCTGAATCTTGTGCAGAGACAAATCAAAGCGCTTTCGCACTAGTCATTCACACGCATGCATAACTCTAAAACTGTAGAAACTAAAGACAAGGAATGGCAGGCAAGGGAGGCTATTTTGGGAAGAGTTGGGTT
>NC_134885.1:9147606-9172606 GCF_041734735.1 Babylonia areolata | reverse complement strand
ATATATACTATACTCACATCTATATATCCCTCTCTTCCCCCCCCCTCTCTCTCTCTGTCTCCACACCTTGTGTATAAGGTTAATCACTACAAGTCTCCTTCTCAGTTAATGTGAAACGGTTGTTCTGCTCCGCAATAGGATACGCGGGGTCTGTAATGTGAAATAAACTTCAAAGCTTGATATAGAATTTGCAGCGTGTGTGTATGGAAGGTGATTAGAGAAGCATTGGAGGTGGGAGGCACAGAGAAAGAGAGAGACAGAGAGAGAGACAAGACAAGAGAAATTCTTTATTTCGAGGATAATAGATAAGCACTGGTGTGCTTTTTTACATCCAGTCCCCGCCCTGAATAGGGTCTACACTACACAATATTTAATAAAATGAAAGCATGGTGTTAGTAGAGATACATAACAGAGGAAAAAATATACATAAATCAAAACAAAACAACAACCACCACACACACACACACACACACACACACACACACACACACACACACACACACACACACACATGGCATACAGGCACTGACTAGCATGGTGTTAGTAAAATGCATAGGGAAAAAAATGAACAAAATGAAAGAAACAAACACACACAACACACACCGCACTACACATCAGAATGGGGGATAGAGGGTGAGGAAGGTTCTCAGTCAACCATACACATTTGACAAACAGTATCAATAAAATGAACAATTTACATTACACATTATGGCATAAGGTGGGAAAGGCAGAGAGAGAGAGAGAGAGAGAGAGAGAGAGAGAGAGACTTGACGTAGTCATTGATTAGTCCTTTGACCCATATCAACACAGGTTAACACATCTAGAGGTGTGGTATGAAAACAACACAGCAATGGCTGATAATTTTACATATTTCTGATTTGAAAAGCTTTGTAAATGATTATAAGTGGCGAGACGTGTTTGAACAGTTTTGTTTTTGTTAGCAAGTAATAGCGATAGTTTGAAGTTGGAAGGGCACAGAGAGAGAGAGAGAGAGAGAGAGAGAGAGAGAGAGAGAGAGGGAAAGAAAGAAGAGATTTCAGCGTGCTTCATTCTGTGTACGAGATGTGTGTGTGTGTGTGTGTGTGTGTGTGTGTGTGTGTGTGTGTGTGTGTGTGTGTGTGTGTGAGGGAGCGTGTGTATGTTTGTGTGCGTGTGTATGTGCTGTGTGTGTGTGTGTGTGCGTGTGTGTGTGTGTGTGTGTGTGTAGCTAAAATGAGGTTGCTATTCACTTCCTTCCCTAGATAATCACACAAGCAGACAGTCTACGTTAAAATGAATGCAAGGTTCATAATACGAAGGAGGGTGGGGGTAGGGGGAAGGGTGTGTGTGGGGGGCGGGGGGGGAGGGAGGGGTCGGGGGGGGGGGGGGGGGGTCACCTGTCATATCATCCTTCAACAGTGATAATGATGCATCTTGAAAATACCACCACTACTATTATAATAATTATATAACTAAAGGAGACACAGCCGAACGCCATGACTAAATTCGGTTTCAAGGAAAGTCTCCCCCGCCATCAACTGAAAGCCCATGTTCAGTCAAGCGAGTCAACTTGGAGTCAAACAGTAAGAGACACGAGAGCGTCATGGGTGGCTGGCTAAACACAAGCAAGTGTAGGCTGGGTTGCTAGCAGGCATTATACTGTTCGGTGGGTGTGTGGGTGGGTGGGGGTAAAAAAAACCCCCCCACAACTATCCCCCCCAAAAAAACAAGCAAACAAACAACCCCCCACAAAAGAAACACCCCCCCAAAAAAACAACAACAAACAAACAAAAAAACCACCCCACAAAAAACCCCAACAACAATAAAGCAAAAAAAAAAAAACACCCCCCCAAACCAAACAAACACAAAAAAACAACAACAAAAAAACATACACACAAAAAAACACCACCACCCAACTTTGCGCACCACTTTTGCAGCAGGCGTTGTTCCCCTCACACCGTAATATTCAGGTTGCGAGGCTCGCGCTGTGTTGATCCTCCTACCTGTTCATCTCTACCAACAAAATAACGTGATGATCAGCCGCCATGCAGTCGGCTCTACCCAGGGTAGGCAGCCTGTTATGCAAAATGATCCCGTGTTTGTAAAAGCGCTAAGAGCCTGGTCTCCGACCGAGGATATAGGCGCTATATAAGTATACATTCAGCTCTTTCAAGTCTGGCCTTAAAACCCACCTCTTTCCCAAAATAGCCTCCCTTCCCTGCCTCTTCCTTGTCTTTAGTTTCTCCAGTTTTAGAGTTATGCGTGCGTGAGAATGACTGGTGCGAAAGCGCTTAGATTTGTCCATGCACAAGATTCAGCGCTATATAAGTACCGTTATTATTATTATTATTATTATTATTATTAGATCCATATCAATCAATCAATCGATCTCCACGATAGAGACCGAACGTTGATCAATGTGATTTCTCTGTATTCAACTGAAGTTTTGCCAGCTGTAATAGACGAACCCGGGTGTGACCGTGTAATAAGGGGAGGGGGGGTGGAGGGGGGGGGGGGGGGGGGACTCGGAATGAGAGGCGTGGGAGCAATGCCACTGAAACGGTGCAGACGGCGGAGCAGCAAAAAGGAAGAAGAAGAAGAAGAAAAAAAGAAAGAAAAAGATTTGCCAGCTGTTACAATAATCCCCGATCCGACGTTGGAAAAGCGCGGCGGATCATACAGTGCAAATCAACAAAACTGTCGTGCTGACGTCTGTCTTGTTGAACAAGTATCTCGCGCGCCGAGAAAGGATGATTTCTTTGATTTCGTGAAATAACTGACAAATGCATTCAGAGATTTCAGTAGCTCATGACATCTTTAATTCTTTCTTCTTCTTTTTTTTTTTTTTTTTTTTTTTAAGCCAGGAAGCATAATTAAATTCTCCAAATAACATTGTCAGTATCACAGATTAATCATGGACACATTTCTTCTTTTTTTTTTTTTGTTAGCCAGGAAGCATAATTCAATTCTCCAGATAACATTGTCTGTATCACAGCTTATTCATGGACACACTTTTATACGTTTCAATGTACGTTTCAATAAAGTACAAGATCAGCACTCTATGTTATAGATGTATTCACAAAACTGCCCCTTCCTATCTCTGCGGCTGCCTTCACCTCTACACTCCATCTCGCTCACTACGATCGGCTTCGGATCCACTCTGTTTACGCACACCCAGATTCAAACACTCGACTGTTGGCCGCCGTTCTTTCTCTGTTTCTGGACCTTGCAATTGGAATGAACTTCCTCTTTCGCTTCGACAAGTCTCCACACTCAGCTCTATCAAGTCTGGCCTTAAAACCCACCTCTTCCCAAAATAGCCTCCCTTGCCCGCCTCTTCCTTGTCTTTAGTTTCTACAGTTTTAGAGTTATGCATGCGTGTGAATGACTAGTGCGAAAGCGCTTTGATTTGTCTCTGCACAAGATTCAGCGCTATATAGATACCATTATTATTATTGATGTTCAATGACTGTGACGAAATGTCAGGGTTTTTCAATGATCTACTGTACGTGCAGTTCTGTGAAAGGGGTACGTGTGGCGTCTTCACAAGACACTGGCTTTGCATTCACAATTTCTTCGTTCCTTGAACAAGATAATGGAGTACCTAAATCATTTGACAACGCTTCGTGCGTTTTTACGTATTTGGCGTACACACACACACACACACACACACTTCTGCTTTTATTATGTCAGGCAAGAAGGAAAAACTTAAGTTTGGGGAAAGTCGACTTTTTGCTGCCTTCTCTCAGACAGATGGGGCATGACCTTTGTGCATGCTTGACAGGATTTGCAGACAGGATTTCCTTCAACATATCGCTGTGACTTGCGATGTAATCAGATCACTCGGTCCGGGTACTTCAAAAATAGATTTCAAAGAGGGTCGTCTGAGTAATCTCCCCGTCCGAATCTACCCGATTTGATTTTCGTTAAAAAAAAGAGAAAAAAAGAGAAGAAGACGAAGAAGAAGAAAAAAAAAGAAGAAGAAGAAGAAGAAGAAGAAGAAGAAGAAGAAGAAGAAGAAGAAGAAGAAGAAGAAGAAGAAGAAGAAGAAGAAGAAAAAAGAAGAAGAAGAAGAAGAAGAAGAAGAAGAAGAAGAAAAAAAAAGAAGAAGAAGAAAAAGAAGAAGAAGAAGAATGAAGAAGAAGAAGAAGAAGGAGAAGAAGAAGAAAAAAAAAAAAAAAAAAAAAGAAGAAGAAGAATCTTTGGGCATTAGGTTAAATTTCTTGTACAAAGCAGTCCTTGTTCTCTCCCTCCTCCACCCTCAGTCTCCCCCCTCTCCCACCCCCACCCTCACCCTCAACAAGTCTCCGTCTGTGTGACAGAGACTGAGTACAAAGAAACAGAGACAGCAGGATCGAATTACACTGCATCGAGTACAAGGCTGTTTTGATAGTTCTGCATCCGTAGTATTGCGCCAATGAAATGCGGTGATAAGTTTAGTTACCCCCCTGACCCCCCCACCCACTCTCTCCCCCCCCACACACACCTCTCCCTCCCCCCGCCCCCCCCCCCCCCCAAAAAAAAGTGCTTTAAACACGTACCGAAACTGAGATGTAGCGCCATTGACACGTAACAATGATTTTTTTTTTATTTTTCAAAGTAGGTTAGCACACACGAAAAATAAAGAAAGAAGAAAAAAAAAGCTAGCTATCGACACGTAGCGCTATTGTCACATAACACTTCTGATACATTGTGGCAACTCTTTAAACAGCAGTGCTATCGACACGTAGTGCCATTGAACATAGTGATGCTGACACGTGTAACGCTATTGACGTGTAACGCTATTGACGCGTAGCGCTACTGAGCCGAAGCGATGAAATGAATTGAAAACAGTAGTGCTATCGACACACACTGCTATTAAACGTAGTGATAATGACACGAAACGCTGTTGATACGTAGCGCTATTGGCGCGTAGCGTTATTGAAGCGAAGCAATAACACTAAGACAGTAGAGCTATCGAGACGTAGTTTACATGATACGTAGCACTGTAGACCTGTTTTCATGAACGACTATCGCCCCATTGCTCTCCCCCTCCCCCTACTGTGATGAAGCGCTTTGAACGCGTAATTCTCAAGTACACATGTGAACGCATAATTCTCAAGTACACCTGTCATACACTGTTCCATACGATGATCAACATCAATTTGCATGCAGAGCCAATTCAATGCTCTGCCGACGCAACACTCACTGTCCTTCACCACGTATACATTCGCCTTGGGTAACGAAATTCTTTCGATCGTATTCTGTTTATTGATTTTTCTTCTGCATTCAGTACCATCCAACCGCATCTGACGGCACTGAAGCTTATTTCCCTTAACGTCATTTCAAAAATCGTTGTATGGATCACCCATTTTATCGTCAACATAACCCAGTCTGTCCGTTTTCTTCAAGCTCTTTCCTCTTTCTTCTTCTTCTTCGTTCGTAGGCTGCAGCTCCCACGTTCACTCGTATGCACACGAGTGGGCTTTTACGTGTATGACCGTTTTTACCCCGCCATGTAGGCAGTCATACTCCGTTTTCGGGGGTGTGCATGCAGGGTATGTTCTTGTTTCCATAACCCACCGAACGCTGACATGGATTACGGGATCTTTAACGTGCGTATTTGATCTTCTGCTTGCATATACACACGAAGGGGGTTCAGGCACTAGCAGGTCTGCACATATGTTGACCTGGGAGATCGTAAAAATCTCCATCCTTCACCCACCAGACGCCGTCACCGTGATTCGAACCCGGGACCCTCAGATTGACAGTCCAACGCTCTAACCACTCGGCTATTGCGCCCGTCTATTTCCTCTTTCAAAACCACTTCAACTGGTGCTCCTCAAGGAGCAGTACTGACACCTTAACTATTCACACTACACACCAATGATTGCACTAGTACAGAAACAACACCCCTGAATGAATATACTGATGGCTCTGCCCTCGAAGAGCTTTCTAACTCTGACACTGTCTCTTTTGAGAAATTGAGATATTTTCCTCGTGGTGCAAGTACAACTGCTTCAATTTAAATGTAAAAAAACAACAACGAAAGAAATGATTATTGATTTCAGGAAAACCCAGACCCCTGTCCCCCATCTTTTTAGCAATGGCACAAAATCGAACGAATAAATAATAATAATAATAATGGTATTCATATAGCGCTGGATCTTGTGCAGAGACAAATCAAAGCGCTTTCGCACCAGTCATTCACACGCATGCATAACTCTAATACTGCAGAAACTAAAGACAAGGAAGGGCAGGCAAGGGAGGCTATTTTGGGAAGAGGTGGGTTTTAAGGCCAGACTTGATAGAGCTGAGTGTGGAGACTTGACGAAGCGAAAAAGGAAGTTCATTCCAACTGCAAGGTACAGAGACAGAGAAAGAACGGAATAAAAACAAGTTGGGAAGAACAACAATTGATGATGATGATGATGATATGGATACTTATATAGCGCCTATCCTCGGTCGGAGACCAAGCTTTAAGCGCTTTACAATCTCGGAGTCTTCTGCACAACAGGCTTCCTACCTGGGTAGAGCCGACTGCATCGGGCGCTCATCAATCGATCAATTCAATTGATGATAAACCCAGTTTTACACCCAACGCCAATCACATGCAAATTAAATGCCAGTCTCGTATCTGCTGCTTGCAGAAGTTCAGAAATATTCAGGTCGGTCCAAAAAACCCTCCAGGGCTTTTACCGTTGTTTCATTGAATCAGTTTAAGCTTTCTCTTTTTGTGTCCAGCAAGATAGTTGGTGTCAAACAAGGGGCTCTGGTTGAACAGTACAAACTGCGGATGAAACAAAAATCAATATAGATAATAAGCGATGACAGCCATATTCTCACACAATGCTACAAATTTGTACCCGCAGGGAAACGCTATTGATTTCCCAAACCGAAAATTCTTAGAACCTAGAACAGTTTTATTTCCCGGTCGATTCAGCTTTTAAATACTTAATCTTGACACACAGCCGTTTTTAAAATCAATCCTTGTGTGTGTGTGTGTGTGTGTGTGTGTGTGTGTGTGTGTGTGTGTGTGTGTGTGTGTGTGTGTGTGTTTGTGTGTGTGTTCGTGCGTGCGTGCGTGCGTGCGTGCGTGTGTGTGTGTGTGTGTGTGTGTGTGTGTGTGTGTGTGTGTGTGTGCGCTGAATACTGTTCAATAGCTTTGTTTTAATCATGTACGTCATAGTTTTAAAGAAAAGTATGATATTAAAGCCTGTTTTCTTTTAGTATTTATCCCATGTATGACTTATCATTGTATGCAAAGTTTACTATGTCTCTCATGTCTTCACACTGAATGACTGCAAGATATGTTCATTGCATGTGTGGAGTGATGGCCTAGAGGTAACGCGTTCGCTTAGGAAGCGAGGGAATCTGAGCGCGCTGGTTCGAATCACGGCTTCAGCTGCCGATATCTTCTCCCCCTCCACTAGACCTTGAGTGGTGGTCTGGACGCTAGTCATTCGGATGAGACGATAAACCGAGGTCCCGTGTGCAGCACGTACTTGGCGCACTGAAAAAGAACCCATGGCAACGAGAGTGTCGTCCTCTGGCATAATCCTGTAGAAGAAATCCACTCTGATAGGTACACAAATATATAAGCACGCACTCAAGGCCCTGACTGAGCAGGATGGGTTATGTTTCAGTTTCAGTTTCAGTAGCTCAAGGAGGTGTCACTGCGTTTGGACAAATCCATATACGCTACACCACATCTGCCAAGCAGATGCCTGACCAGCAGCGTAACCCAACGCGCTTAGTCAGGCCTTGAAGAAAAAAAAGAAAAAAAAGGTGAATAAATAATAGATAAGCTTACACAAATAAAAAAAACAAAACATACATAAATAATAATTATAATATAAAAAAAGGTTATGCTGCTCGTCAGGCATCTGCCCAGCAGATGTGGTGTAGCGTGTATGGAGTTGTCCGAACGCAGTGACGCCTCCTTCAGAAACTGAAACCGAAACTGCTATGGGAAGAGCCCTGACGGCTGTGACTCTGTGTTTGTCTCTTATTCTTCTGCGTTCACTCGTATGCACACGAGTGGGCTTCTACGTGTATAACCGTTTTTACCCCGCCATGTAGGCAGCCATACCCCGTTTTCGGGGGTGTGCATGCTGAGTATGTTCTTGTTTCCATAACCCACCGAACGCTGACATGGATTACAGGATCTTTAACGTGCGTATTTGATCTTCTGCTTGCATATACACACGAAGGGGGTTCAGGCACTAGCAGGTCTGCACATATGTTGACCTGGGAGATCGTAAAAATCTCCACCCTTTACCCACCAGGCGCCGTCACCGTGATTCGAACCCGGGACCCTCAGATTGACAGTCCAACGCTTTAACCACTCGGCTATTGCCTCTTGTGCCGTGGGTGAATGTACTGTCTAGCATGTAGCACAAGACAGTGAAGTAGGTGTACCCGTTTATCACCTCACCTCTATATGATAAAAGTCTGGAAGGGGAAAGACTCCAGTTTAGGATTGGAATGGGAAAGCTATATGAGTTTTATTTATTAATCATAGTAGGTCAGCAGTTTTTTTTTTCTCCAGCACTACTTTGTGGATCAGCACTTTGGGCTTATGCATAGGTCAGACAGGTGGTCCTTATATATATATATATATATATATATATATATATATATATATATATATATATATATATTAAGGCCCAACACTCGACTTATATCACAGATTGACGCAAGTTTACATTTGGACCAACAGCAAAGTGAGAGCTGTATTATCAATGGTTTCTCCAGTCAATGGGGAAACCATTTACAGCTTGGTCTTTTGTGAAGGACTATGACTCTCAAACTAGGAGGCAAAATGGCACTGGTTCTTAGTGCTGCAGCCTTGTGGGCTAGTTGGCCTTTGGGAACCATCCCAACGCCGACTGTCCTAAAACCCTCTTGGCCGAGAGAGTGGGGATGTACTTGGGCAAGACACTCTCCACTATAATCAAATTCTAGCCCAAATAGTCGGAACAGCAGTTGCCTCCTCTGCTGTTCTGATGGTCATAGTCGGACACGACTGACTATCATATATATATATATATATATCTATATCTATCTATCTATCTATCTATATATATATATATATATATATATATATATATATATATATATATATATATATAACTCATTTTATTATCTTATCATTTTCCCAACAACAGATATAGTGTTGTATATATGGATCAGTCCACACACTTTGGTACATCCTATAACATCCCTTGACTGCCGTAAACGTATTACCTACGTGCATGATAAATTCACTGATGACGTCATCAGGAAAAAAAAAGGGAAGTAGCTCTGGAAGGCTGAAAATTGACAGTTTATCTCTAGAGTGGTGGTATATATCCAGACCATTTTTCTCAGTTTTAGGCTTATTGTTTTGGATATTGTTTTATGGCCTGAAACACCACTTATTTTCTACTGCCCCCCCCCCCCCCCCCTTGTTACTGAAGGGGTTTTAAAACTGAACCTGATTTTTTTTTCTATTTTCATTGACTGCTTTCATGTACTAGCGAGTTGACTATTTCGGATGGGTATCTTACGTTTTTAACGGTTAACTAGTTCAACGAACTGCTTTATGGTTATCTATCAACTATCCTCCATAAAGCAAAAGAGGAGTGAAACACTGCATTCGAACTGAAATTCAAAACCTCTTGTGTGTGTGTGTGTGTGTGTGTGAGAACCGTGAGTTGCAGACCTACTTGTTAATCTATCTATCTATCTATCTATAGATATAGATTTGTATATAAACAGACAGACAGATATAATGTTTCCAAATATTTTTTATTGATTCAGTTTTTACCATGTATGAAAACACAATGTACAATAATACATCACAGTAGAAGACCAACCTCATTTATAAACGAATGGCGCGTTACAGAAAAAAACCCCCTACCAGTTGGAGGGAAGAGGAAAATGCCAGCAATAAGGAAATAAGTCAATAAATAGATGTAATAAAGGATGCACATTTATCTAATCTACGTCCCGAGACTGATATGGAAATAACTTCGTTTCTTCAATCCCAGCACAGGTCGATTATACCGCACGTGCGCGATTTCTTTGACTAAAATACTTATGTAAAATACTTATGTGGGTGATGGTGCTGTCAGAAACCAATATATATTGGAACATATTGCCACACCTACAGACGGTTATCGTGTCACACTTTCTTTTCCCCCTTTTTGTTGAAGACTTCCCACCCGGGGACTAAATTTATCAGCCTGGACAGTACTGACATGTCACGGAAAGTTTTAATCAAATGTGACAGATGAGCAGGAGACGTTGTTTCGTCGAGCAGAACACACTCAGACCCCAGCCCCACGCAGTGGGTAAATGTAGAGATAGACAGATCCCCCTCCCCCCCCCCCCCCCGGCTTCCACTCCTTCCCCTCCCCCTGCCCCCCCCCTGCCCCCCACCCCAGGTAAGTAGTGTCGTAGAAGGCTAGGGCTGTGCCGGTCAGGTGTATTCACCGGGGGACCGCTATATACGATAGCCGGATTGGCCTAGCTGGAGATGGCGAGCACACCACTAGTGGACTGTGTGCCCCATCTCCCCTTCTAGTTAACAGAACATCCCTCGGTAGCCCAGCTAAATTGCGCCCAACAGCAACCTCCCGCAACACGACAATTTTTATCAGCATACTAATGTTGGTCGTCAAGTAGAAGAAGAAGTCAGAAAATAGCGAGAGAGAGAGAGAGAGAGAGAGAGAGAGAGAGAGAGAGAGAGAGAGAGAGAGAGAGAGAGAGAGAGAGAAGATTGATTGATTGAATCTTTAATGGGTAAAGAATTAGGCACAGTAAAGGCCTTTTTACAATTCTGCCCATTTAACGACACAAAACATAAAAAAATAAAGAACGACACAAAACATAAAAATAAAGAAATAAACTGAAATAAAATAAAATAATAAGAACGACGAATAAGAATAGGAACTTGAATAGTCTATTAAAGGTAACAAAGCGATGAAAACTGGAACAATTGGTACATTACATGTACATACGTACTTACACACACACACACACACACACACACACACACACACACACACAAGAAGAAGAAGAAGAAGAAGAAGAAGAAGAAGAAGAAGAATGGGAGTCAGAGGAAGACATGCACTGACAGAAAGAGAGAGGACAGAGAGAGTGACAGACAGACAGATAGATAAATAGATAGTTTTAGATAGAAACGAAACGAAACGATTTTTTTCTCTCGTCACGATGGTAGTGGAGTAAGTATGGCTGCTTTTTTTCTTTTTTCTTTTTTTTTTGTTTGTTTTGTTTTGCATCCAGCCCTCAGGGGCAAAACAGAAAAGAAGGAGAAAAAAAAAGAGAAAAGAAGAGAGAGAGAGCGAGAGTGAGGAAAGAGGGATAGACAGATAGACAGATAGAGAGGGGGGCACACACACACACACACACACACACACACACACACACACACACACACACACACACATGCACACATTCGCGCACACACAGAGGCAGAGAGAGATACTGACACTGACACTGATGTTATTGCCATTGGCAAAGATACCCTTTTGGCAAGGGGGTTACAGTACATAGTGCCTATAAGCATTGACCAAAATTGTGGCAGAGTGAGATACAGAGAGAGAGAGAGAGAGAGAGAGAGAGAGAGAGAGAGAGAGGGGGGGGGAGACGGCTTCATCATTGTCATAACAGGGCACAGAGAGAGAGAGAGAGAGAGAGAGAGACAGACAGACAGACAGACAGACAGACAGACAGACAAAAAGACAGAGACAGACAGACTGAGGGGGCGGTATCAACTTCACGAAATGATCGACATGCTCACTCATCTCTGCTGGGGCGTGTTGTGTTGTGTCTCTCTCCACTTTGTCTATGGTGTAGATTGCAGACTGACTGCTATTCAAAGCGCGGAATTAATTCACAGCTTGATCAAACCAAATCAAATCAAATCATAACGCGCGCACCCCAGCAGACCACACTGGGGTTAACTCAGGGCGGAATGCCCGTCGTGTCAGTCAGAACCAGTGGAACAGAAAACCAGAATAATGGGGGGGGGGGTAGGAAAAGGTTGATGAATGCTTGTAATTCAACAAAACCTTGTTGATTGCAGTGGGGAGGGGGGCGGAGGGGAGGGGGGGGGGGGGGTTAAGTGCGGACTCAAATCTACTCAGTGCATGTTTTTGTTAGTGCTCATGTATTAATCATAGGACGAGTGAACGTGATATATATATATAGAGAGAGAGCAAATTAACAGGCCGTCTGGTATGCTGTGTATGGCAGAGATGTGTACAAAAGAAAGTCATTTCAGGATGGAGTGATCACATTCATGTTTTGCACACAGGCACAGACACGCACAGACACACACACACTTACAAGGACACACACATACAGACACACAAACACACATATCCCCCCACTACCACCCCCCGAACACACACACACACACACACACACACACTCATACACAACAGACAGACACATACACACAAAACACGCACACATACACACGCTCACTAACACACACACACAGACACACACACACACACGCACACGCACACGCACAAAAACACTCACACACACACACACACACACACACACACACAAGAGACAGACACACAGACGCACGTGCGCACGCACAAACACACACAAACACACACACGCACACGCACCCGCACACACCCACGTGCACGCGCACGTCAGAATACGTCAAGCAACCATCATGTTTGGTCTCCAAAACAACGTATTGTTTCCAAAACATTCAAGGGGCGGGGACGGAAATAAGAAGGGGGTGGAGGTAGTGGCACCACTTTGTCATCAGTGAGAGGATGTGTGTGTGGGAGGGGGGTAGTGGGGGTGGAGTTTGTGGCAACACTTTGTTACCAATGAGAGGATGTGTGTGTGGGAGGGGGGGGGTAGAGGGGGTGGAGGTGGTAGCAACACTTTGTTACCAGTAAGAGGATGTGTGTGTGGGAGGGGGGGGTAGATGGGGTGGAGGTGGTAGCAACACTTTGTTACCAGTAAGAGGATGTGTGTGTGGGAGTGGGGGGGGGGGTAGAGGGTGGTATGTAGTGGTACCACTTTGTTATCAATGAGAGGATGTTTGTGTAGCAGGGGGGGGGGAGGGGGTGGAGGTAGTGGCAACACTTTGTTACCAATGAGAGGACGTGTGTGTAGCAGGGGGGTGGAAGAGGGGGGGGGGGAGGTGGTGGAGGTAGTGGCTACACTTTGTCATCAGTGAGAGGACGTGTGTGGGGGAGGGGGGTAGAGGGGGTGGAGATATGTGTGAGGAGGGAGGAGGGAGGGAGAAGGGGGTGGACGTGGTAGCCACACTTTGTTACCAATGAGAGGTCGTGTGTGTGAGGAGGGAGGTAGAGGGGGTGGAAATGGTGGTAACACTTTGTTACCAATGAGAAGATCTGTGTGTGGGAGGAGGGGGGGGGGGGTAGAGGGGGTGGAGATGATGGTAACACTTTGTTACCAATGAGAGGATGTGTGTGTGGGAGGGGGAGGGATAGAGGGGGTAGAGGTGGTAGCAACACTTTGTTACCAGTAAGAGGACGTGTGTGTGGGAGGGGCGGGGGGTAAGGGGGGGTGGAGGTGGTAGCAACACTTTGTTACCAATGAGAGGATGTGTGTGTGGGAGGGGGAGGGATAGAGGGGGTGGAGGTGGTAGCAACACTTTGTTACCGATGAGAAGATCTGTGTGTGGGAGGGGGGGTGGGGGGGTAGAGGGGGTGGAGATGGTGGTAACACTTTGTTACCAGTGAGAGGACGTGTGTGTGGGAGGGGGGGGTAGAGGGGGAAGGTGGTGGAGGTGGTGGTACCACTTTGTTATCGGTGAGAGGACGTGTGTGTGTGTGAGGGGGGCAGGGGGAAAGGGGGAAGGGGGTGGAGGTGCAAGCAACCATCATGTCTGGTCTCCAAAACAAACGTTTTGTTTCCAAAACAAGCAAGGGACGGGGACGAAAGTAAGAAGGGGGGTGGGGGTGGGGGGTGGGTGGGGGGGTGGAGGTGGTGGCAACACTTTGTTATCAGTGAGAGGAAGTGTGTGTGTGTGTGTGTGTGTGTGTGTGTGTGTGTGTGTGTGTGTGTGTGTGTGTATGTATGTGTGTGTGTGTGTGTGTGTGTGTGTGTGTGTGAGTGTTTGTGCATGTATGTGTGTGTGTGTGTGAGTGAGTGTTTGTGCATGTATGTGTGTGTGTGTGTGTGTGTGTGTGTGTGTGTGTGTGTGTGTGTGTGTGTGTGTATGTATGTATGTATGTATGTGTGTGTGTGTGTGTGTGTGTGTGTGTGTGTGAGTGTTTGTGCATGTATGTGTGTGTGTGTGTGTGTGTGTGTGTGTGTGTGTGTGTGTGTCAGGGAGTAGAGAAAAGAAGCAAAAGGACTGATGACTGGAGTTCAATCAATCATTCAAAAGGAGGGGGGGGGGGAGGGGGGGGAAGGGGGGGGGGGGGCTGGGAGTGGGGGGGGGGAAGGTGGTGGCAACACTTTGTTATCAGTGAGAGGAAGTGTGTGTGTGTGTGTGTGTGTGTGTGTGTGTGAGTGTTTGTGTATGTATGTATGTATGTATGTGTGTGTGTGTGTGTGTGTGTGTGTGTGTGTGTGTGTGAGTGTTTGTGCATGTATGTGTGTGTGTGTGTGTGTGTGTGTGTATGTGTGAGTGTTTGTGCATGTATGTGTGTGTGTGTGTGTGTGTGTGTGTGTGTGTGTGTGTGTGAGGCTGTGTGTGTGTGTGTGTATGTTTGTGCATGTATGTGTGTGTGTGTGTGTGTGTGTGTGTGTGTGTGAGTGTTTGTGCATGTGTGTGTGTGTGTGTGTGTGTGTGTGTGTGTGTGTGTGTGAGTGTTTGTGCATGTGTGTGTGTGTGTGTGCATGTGTGTGTGTGTGTGTGTGTGTGTGTGTGTGTGTGTGTGTGTGTGTGTGAGTGTTTGTGTTTGTATGTGTGTGTGTGTGTGTGTGTGTGTGTGTGTGTGTGTGTGTGTGTGTGCGTGTTTGTGCATGTGTGTGTGTGTGTGCATGTATGTGTGTGTGTGTGTGTGTGTGTGTGTGTGTGTGTGTGTGTGTGTGTGTGTGTGTCAGGGAGTAGAGAAAAGAAGCAAAAGGACTGATGACTGGAGTTCAATCAATCATTCAAAAGGAACGGCGGTCAATCAGTTCACCGTTGGTGCCAAGCAATGTTGTTCTTATCACTGACAACAACAAAAAAACCCTAAAAAAAAAGAAAAGAAAAGGAATACATTTCACTTTTCACTTTCACTTTCACTTTCTCAAGGAGGCGTCACTGCGTTCGGACAAATCCATACACGCTACACCACATCTGTTGAGCAGATGCCTGACCAGCAGCATAACCCAACGCGCTTAGTCAGGCCTTGAGTGCATGCTTACATATTTGTGTACCTATGAAAGTGGATTTCATTTTACGTAATTTCGCCAGAGGACAACACTCTCGTTGCCATGGGTTCTTTTTCAGTGCGCCAAGTGCGTGCTGCACACGGGACCTCGGTTTATCGTCTCATCCGAAAGACTAGGAATACAGAAAGACAGAACAAACAGGTAGAGACAGAAAGACAAAAAAGATCGATAGTGATCCATCGGCTTTGCTGTCTGTAAAAGCTTTAAATGGAAAGCTCTGGCAGAAAGGAAACAGCGTTGCATGTGCATGTTCCGTGTCGCATGTCTTTGCTGCAGTTTGCCCACGTACTTAACAAAAAAAAAAAAAAAAAAAAAAAAGAAAAAAAGTTAATTGCATAATTTATATCTGCACGAGTCCTGCCTCAGTTTGTGTGTGTGTGTGTGTGTGTGTGTGTGTGTGTGTGTGTGTGTGTGTGTGTGTGTGTGTGTGTGTGTGTGTGTGTGTGTGTGTGTGTGTGTGTGTGTGTGTGTGTGTGTGTGTGTGTGTGTTTTGTTATGTTTTGTAACCAAGACACGAACTCAATAATTGCAGTTGCACGAAGCGATCCCGCCCTCCCCCTTCCACACCCTTCCACCCCTAACCCCCCCCCCCTTCAACTCCCTACCCTGCAAACCTCCATTGCTCATCCCTTCCGTCTATCACTCTCCAGAACATTAAAAAAAAAAAAAAAAAAAAAGTTTGGAAGATTTTCAATGCAGGTATAACTGGAAAAAAAAAAAAAAATTCATACCAGATTTACAATTCCCCCGTTTGATGATTATGACTCCATGGGCATTTGCCTACACTCTTCTGAAACCTTCAATGCCGTTTCCTCGTCTAACCCCCCCCCCCCCGGCCCCCCCCCCCAGGCCCCCCCTCCGCCTCACACCCTCCCTCCGCCTCCTTTCCCCCAGCACCCAAGATTCCCCCCCCCCCCCTCCAGAGACGGGAGATATTGATCCAATTATGAATGATATCAATCGCAGGAAATGAAGTCTGGTGAGCAACACAAATTGACATAATTTTTTTTTTTTTTGCGTTCATTGTCGAGCGTAATGTTGTAGCGGTGACTTACAGACACTGACACAGACACACAGGCAGGCAGACAGATAGACAGACAGAGATACAGACAGAAGGCGGAACAGGGAAGGGCAATTATCCAAAAAAAATGTTTCGATCATATTTCCAGCTTAGAAAAACAAACAACAAACAAACAAACAAAAACAAGAGAGGCAAGGCCTTCAAGACTCACTTGTGATAAATTAAGTCCCCTAGCATTAATTACAGAGTAATTTCCCTTTTTTACTATCTGCAGCAAAACGTTTGCAAAATAAATAAAACTTCCATGCTTAGCAAAAGAAGTTCCTGTTTGAACAAAAAATGATAATAATGACTGCTCTTGTTGTTGGGTCAGAATATCAAAGTGCCAAGTTTAGAGAATACAAAAAACATGAATATAACAGTAAATGCAGTTTGCATATAATTAGGCTTCGTTTTATTATTTTTTTGTGCCCATCCCAGAGGTGCAATATTATTTTAAACAAGATGACTGGAAAGAACTGAATTTTTCCTATTTTTATGCCTAATTTGGAGTCAACAGACAAAGTATTTGCAGAGAAAATGTCAATTTTAAAGTTTACCACGGACACACAGACACACGGACACACGGACACACACACACACACAGACAACCGAACACCGGGTTAAAACATAGACTCACTTTGTTTACACAAGTGAGTCAAAAAACATGACACAGTTGCTTTCTGGATGTATATTCACCCTGTCGTGATCAGGAGGCTTGAGTGTTGCATTGTATAGTATAGTATAGTATAGTATAGTATAGTATAGTATAGTATAGTATAGTATGGTATGGTATGGTATGGTATGGTATGGTATAGTATAGTATGGTATGGTATGGTATAGTATGGTATGGTATGGTATGGTATAGTATAGTATAGTATAGGTATGGTATGGTATGGTATGGTATGGTATAGTATAGTATATTATTGCATTGTGTTGTATTGTGTTGTATTGTATTGTAGGGTATTATGTTCATTGTGTTGTATTTGTTGTATTGTGTTGTGTTGCGTTGTACTGTGTTGTGTTGTATTTTATTGTATTGTGTTGTTTTGCGTTATATTATATTATATTGCATTACATTATATTGGTTTTCATTGCACTGTATTGTACTGGTTTGCATTACATTGCATTGCATTGCATTGTATTGTATTGTATTATATGTTATTCTCCTTATTTCTTCTTCTTCTTATAACGATTGTGAATAAAACAATAGAAAACCCTTTTGTGACTGGCCTCTATATGTTCCTGGCCTGTGCGCGGGAATTCTTGTCTATCCTTTAATACAGTCAATCATCATTAGTTAGTTCTTTTGTACCGTCCCCTTATATAGCACTCGGGAGCACGGTTACAAAAGTGACATCGCCGACAGGATTAAGATCCATCACAAAATAGATCCAAGTTATTCCCTTTTAATGTTTCAATTCCGTTTATTCAAATTAAATCCATCCCTAAACCACAGCCCTTTTACCACCAAGTGTACCTTGTTACAACCTGGCGCTGTGGGTATGGATGATGTGTTAATTCATTAAATTTCTCTAATAATAAATTAATGCCCTCCAGCGCTAACGCTATCACATATTTAATCACAACAGATTTCTCTGTGTGAAATTCGGGCTGCTGTCCCTAGGGAGCAGAGCGCGTCGCTACACTACGGCGCAGTGCCATTAACTCACTCAGTACGGCCAGTCCTCTCTTCTCTTCTACACAGACCCCTCGGATGTCCAGTGGGTGTCTCAATGACCCAACCTTTAGCTTCCGTCGTCAGAATTGTGATATTCTTTGTCAACATTCACCTCTTCAGTATAAGAGCCTTCCGCTTGCAGTATTTTGATGGTGGTAATTGGGGTGAAACGCTGTTAACGTCTTCTCTTTCGCCGTTCGTATGGAGAGAGTTAATATAAATCATTTTCCTTTTCTGTCCGCAGATACGTTACTTTTACAATCAAATCAGCTTTTCTTTTTCCCTAAAGAAGATTTTTTTACCATAGACAATCCATTTGTTTTCGTGGGTTCTTTACAGACTTTTCCAGGGACAACGCAATTGTTGTCGTGGTTTCTTTTCCGTGCGCTAAATGCATGCTGCACAAGGGAACTCGGTTTATCGTCTCAGCGATCCTAACCATTCACGGTTGAGTTGAAATCGAGGTCATGGATGACAGTCATTCCCTGACCATAACACTGCGATGGGTGTGGTGGCCGAATAGTTCAACTCACTCAGTACGGCCAGTCCTCTCTTCTCCTCTACACAGACCCCTCGGATGTCCAGTGGGTGTCTCAATGACCCAACCTTTAGCTTCCGTCGTCAGAACTGTGGTATTCTTTGTCAACATTCACCTCTTCAGTATAAGAGCCTTCCTCTTGCAATATTTTGATGATGGTAATTGGGGTGAAACGCTGTTAACGTCGTCTCTTTCGCCGTTCGTCTGGAGAGAGTTAAACGCCGAATTGTCGCTCGACGTAATGTCCGATTGATCGCCCGTTTTTGATACACCTGTTAAAGGTACGAGGCTCAACAGGTTGCTCCCAATCTGCTGGTGCCTCAACTCCATGTGATCTGCCCGCAGAGAATCGAATAAGAACGCACGTTAATGATCCTGAAAGCTATGTGAGTGTTCACTGGGTCATGGATCAATTGTCGTCGTCGTCGTCGTTGTCGTCGTCGTCATCATCATCATCATGTGTCACTGCCGCCGTCGTCATCATAATCATCATCATCACCACCATTATTAATATCGCTGTCATCATCGTTGTGGTCGAAATCGTCGTCGTCATCATCATCATTGTGTCATCATTATCATCATCATCATCATTATCACCATCATTGTCGTCGTTGTCGTCATAATCGTCGTCGTTATCATCATCATTTACATCGGTGCCACTGCCGTCGTCATCGTCATCATCATCAACCATCGTCGTTGTCGTAATCGTCGTCATCATCACCATTATTATTATCACCATGGTCATCGTCGTTGTCATCGTAATCGTCGTCGTCACCATCATCATCATCACCATCATTATTATCATCATCGTCATCGTCGTTGTCGTCGGAATCGTCGTCGTCACCATTATCATCATCATCATTATCACCATCACCATCACCATAACTATTATCATCATCATCGTCATCGTCGTTGTCGTCGGAATCGTCGTCGTCACCATTATCATCATCATCATCATCATCACTATCATCATTATCATCATCGTCATTGTCGGTGTCGTCATAATCGTCGTCGTCACCATCATCATCATCACCATCACCATCATTATTATCATAGTCGTTGTCGTCGTCACCATCATCATCATCATCATCATAATTATCATCATCACCATCATTATTATCATCATCGTAATCGTCGTCGTCACCATCATCATCATCACCATCATTATTATCATCATCGTAATCGTCGTCGTCACCACCACCACCATCATCATCACTGATGTTTTGCTGTGTCCTTTCAAGCGCTGCTGTTGATGGCGGTGTCGCGGAGCCAGGCGGGGGAGACATGCCAGCCCAAGTTTAAGATCGACGAAGGGCACTCCGCCTGCTTGGGCGAACCTGGAGACACTCTCTTTGGTGAGTCTCATCAATCAACATCCGTCCCTACCCTCCTCCCCCCCCCTCCTACCCTCCCTCCTCCCCCCCCCCCACACACACACGCACCAACATCCACCCCGCCTCCAATCGTCCTCCTGCCAGACCCGCCCCCCCCACCCCCCGACCACTCTCACCCCGCTTCCTAACTATTGTATTGTATTGTATGTATAATATTGTGTTGTATTGTGTTATATTGTACTGTATTGTATTGTATTGTGTTGTGTTGCATTGTGTTATATTGTATTGTGTTACATTGTGTTGTATTGTATTGTACTGTATTGCATTGCATTGTGTTGTATTGTGTTATATTGTTTTGTATTGTATTACTCTTTTTTTTCCAAACATTTTTCATTCAGACAAAGGTTTACATACCAAATAAATATTTCACATTAGGAAGGCTTTCCGAACATCAGCCATTTCCATATCAAGCATCACATCGCCAGAACAGCAAATATCAATTCAAACATTGATCTGTGTGATGTTATAACACACAAATTACAATGAAATTGTAGTAATGACAGTAAACTATCTGTTCACACATTGTTTCCACTGGTACTGCTAAGCCCCAATTCATATCAAAGTAATATAGGTTTAATTATACATAATACAAATCTTAATCTTGTACGATATTTATGTATGGTGCCCATTTCTGCACACATTTGTTATACTCCATGGATATTCTAAAAACATACTTGTCAATTTATTACTCTTTTTTTTTTGGTCACAATATATTTCTCTGTGTGAAATTCGGGCTGCTCTCCCCAGGGAATGAGCCACCCACTCTTTAGTATTTTTTCCTGCCTGCAATTTTTGTTTTCCTATCGAAGTGGATTTCTTTTTTTAAACAGAAGTTTGCCAGGGACAACCCTTTTACTGCCGTGGGTTCTTTTACGTGCGCTAAGTGCATGCTGCACACGGGACCTCGGTTTATCGTCTCATCCGAATGACTAGCGTTCAGACCACCACTCAAGGTCTAGTGGCAGGGGAGGAAATATTGGCGACCATGGGAATCGAACCAGTGCGCTCAGATTCTCTCGCTTCCTATGCGGACGCGTTGCCTCTAGGGCCATCACTCCGCCACATCTCTGCACCTCACTACCGCTTCCAAGCTCGTCTTAGTTCTCAATTTCGTCAGCAATAATTGTGATTTCAAACTTCACACATACGTTGTGGGTTAATGATAGGTATCACCTAAACTTTCACGCAGTTGATGTGTGACTGTTCCGACTTTTATATCAGTTCCTCAATATGTTGTGACTTGGTTATGAAAGGGCTTGGTCACATGTATCTTCCAAAATGGTGGTGGGGTTTTTTTTAGTCATGAACAAAGAAATTAGCAAGAAAAATCATCTTTGAGAGAGAGAGAGAGAGAGAGAGAGAGAGAGAGAGAGAGAGAGAGAGAGAAGGCACTGCACTTCACGGGTGATTACAAACTATACAGAACGGGGAAGTGTTACCAGATATGTATTAACTCACTCAGTACGGCCAGTCTTCTCTTCTCCTCTACACAGACCCCTCGGATGTCCAGTGGGTGTCTCAATGACCCAACCTTTAGCTTCCGTCGTCAGAATTGTGGTATTCTTTGTCAACATTCACCTCTTCAGTATAAGAGCCTTCCGCTTGCAATATTTTGATGATGGTAACTGGGGTGAAACGCTGTTAACGTCGTCTCTTTCGCCGTTCGTATGGAGAGACGTTTTCTTTCACTTGTGTCTGTTTCTTTGTGCGTTTCGATATGGATTGATTGATATGGATACTTATGTAGCGTCTATCCTCGGTTGGAGACCAAGCTCTAAGCGCTTTACAAACACGGGGTCATTTGCACAGCAGGCTGTCTATCTGGGTAGAGCCGACTGACGGCTGCCACTGGGCGCTCATCATTCGTTTCCTGTGTCATTCAATCAGGTTTCAGGCACGGATATATACACACTCAGACAAACATGTAGCATTTTACGTGTTGACCGTGTTTTTTTGGTTAAAAAAAAAAAAATTGTTATTATTATTTATCCTGCCATGTAGGCAGCCATACTCCGTTTTCGGGGGGTGCATGCTGGGTATGTTCTTGTTTCCATAACCCAACTAAAGTTGACATGAATTACAGGATCTTTAACGTGCGTATTTGATCATCTGTGTGCGTATACACATGAAGTGGGTTTTAGGCACTAGCAGGTCTACTCATATGTTGACCTGGGAGATCGTAAAAATCTCCACCCTTTACCCACCAGGCGCCGTCACCGAAATTCTAACTCGCGGCCCTGGATTGAAATTCCAATGCTTTAACCATTCGGCTATTATACCCTAGTGTGTGTGTGTGTGTGTGTGTGTGTGTGTGTGTGTGTGTGTGTGTGTGTGTGTGTGTGTGTGTGTGTGTGTGTGTGTGTGTGTGTGTGTGTGTGTGTGTGTGTGTGTGTGTGTGTGTGTGTGTGTGTGTGAGAGATTCAGGAAAAGGGAAGTAAATCCTCATTATGATTCAACAGCTTTCACCCAAACTGGTTCGCAGCTGAAACAAGGGAGATAATTCTGTATTTTGATGTTGGTTTAGGTTAAGGATTTTCGTCCCTTTATTATAAAGACAATGTGGCAAAAAATGTGTGTGTGTGTGTGTGTGTGTGTGTGTGTGTGTGTGTGTGTGTGTGTGTGTGTGATGTGGTGTGATGTAATGTGGTGTGACGAGACGTGATGTGGTGTGATGTGATGTGATGTGATGAGCTGTTGTGTGATGCGATGTGATGTGTGGTGTGATGTGATGTGATGTGATGTGGAGCGGTATGGTGTGCTGTGGTTTGATGTGATGTGACTATGATGTGGTGTGATGTGATATGAGCTGTTGTGTGATGCGATGTGATGTGGTGTGGTGTGGTGTGGTGTGGTGTGATGTGGTGTGGTGTGTTGTGGTGTGGTGTGTTGTGATGTGGTGTGATGTGATTTGATGTGATGTGGTGTGGTGTGATGTAGTGTGATGTGATGTGGTATGGTTTGATGTGATGTGATGTGGTGTGGTTTGGTTTGATGTGATGTGGTGTAGTGCGATGTGGTGTGGTGTAGTTTGAAGTGATGTGATGTGGTGTGGTGTGGTGTAGTGTGATGTGGTGTGGTTTGATGTGATGTGATGTGATGAGCTGTTGTGTGATGCGATGTGATGTGGTGTGATGTAATGCGATGTGATGTGGTGTGGTTTGATGTGATGTGGTGTGGTTTGATGTGATGTGATGTGATGTGATGAGCTGTTGTGTGATGCGATGTGATGTGGTGTGATGTAATGCGATGTGATGTTGTGTGGTTTGATGTGATGTGGTGTGGTTTGATGTGATGTGATGTGATGTGATGAGCTGTTGTGTGATGCGATGTGATGTGGTGTGATGTGGTGACAGTGTTGCCGGCAGAAGAGCAGAAGGAAATCGTGGACCTTCACAACCAGCTTCGCGGGTCTGCCGACCCACCTGCCTCCAACATGATGATGCTGGTCAGTCTTTCACTGCTGCTGCTTCTTGTCATCATCATCATCATCATCATCATCATCATCATCATCATCATCATCATGATCATCTTCTTCTTCTTATCATCATCATCATCAACATCATCTTCATCATCATCTTCATCATCATCTTCTTGTTCTTCTTCTTCTTATCATCATCATCATCTTCATCATCATGATCATTATCATCATCTTCATCATCATCATCATCTTCTTCTTATCATCATCATGATCATGATCATGATCATGATCATCATCATCATCATATTCTTCTTCTTCTTCTTATCATCATCATCATCATCATCATCATCATCTTCTTCTTCTTATCATCATCATCATCATCTTCATCATCATCATCTTCTTCTTCTCCTCCTCCTCCTCTTCATCATCATCATCATCATTATCATCATCATCATCTTCTTCTCCTCCTCCTCCTCCTCCTCATCTTCTTCTTCTCATCATCATGATCATCATTACCATCTTCTTCTTCTCCTTCTTCTCATCATCTTCTTCTTCGTCTTCTCATCATCATCGTCACCCTTTTAATTAACAAGTATTGTTCTGTGTTGTTGCACAGAGGTGGCACCCTTTTAAACTAATATTGGTGTATATTGTTACACAGAGAAGGGACCCTTTTAAACTAATATTGGTGTATATTGTTACACAGAGAAGGGACCCTTTCAATTGATATTGGTCTATATTGTTGTCTAGAAGTGGGACCCTTTTAATTAACTAATATAATTATGTTTTGTTGAACAGAGGTGGTACCCTTTTAACTTTTATCAGTTTATATTGTTGCACAGAGGTGGCACCATACTGAGTGACACTGGTTTACGCTGTTGCACAGAGGTGGCATCATTTTAAGTAACAACGGTCTATATTGTTGAAAGAGGTGGCATCATTTTAAGTAACAACGGTCTATATTGTTGTACAGAGGTAGCACCATTTTAAGTAATATCGGTCTATGTTTTTGTACAGAGGTGGCACCATTTTAAGTAATATCGGTCTATATTGTTGACAGAGGTGGCACCATTTTAATTAAATATTGGTCTATGTTGTTGACAGAGTTGGGGTCATTTTAAGTAATATCGGTCTGTATTTTTGCACAGAGGTGGCACCAGGCACTATTTTAAGCAGTATCAGTGTATATTGTTGACAGAGGTGGCATCATTTTAAGTAATACTGGTCCATAATTGTGTACAGAGGTGGCATCATTTTTAAGTAATATCGGTCGATATTGTTGCACAGAGGTGACACCCTTTTAACTCACTCAGTACGGCCAGTCCTCTCTTCTTCTCTACACAGACTCCTCGGATGTCCAGTGGGTGTCTCAATGATCCAACCTGTAGCTTCCGTCATCAGAATTGTGGTATCTTTGTCAACATTCACCTCTTCAGTGTAAGAGGCTTCCGCTTGTAATATTTTGATGGTGGTAATTGGGGAGAAACGCTGTTAACGTCGTCTCTTTCGCCGTTCGTATGGAGAGAGTTAACTGTATGATAGTAATGCCTGACCA
>NC_134885.1:9135106-9137606 GCF_041734735.1 Babylonia areolata | reverse complement strand
TGTCACCTGTGTGACCTTTGCCCCCTGTGAGTATCACCTTTCACCTGTGTGACCTTTGCCCCCCTGTGAGTATCACCTGTCACCTGTGTAACCTTTGCCCCCCCCTGTGAGTATCACCTTTCACATGTGTGACCTTTGCCCCTTGTCGAGTCTCACATTTCACCTCTCTCAACACTGCGTAAAACATTTGCCCCTGTGAGTATCACCTGTCACCTGTGTGACCTTTGCCCCCTGTGAGTATCACCTTTCACCTGTGTGACCTTTGCCCCTTGTCGAGTCTCACATTTCACCTCTCTCAACACTGCGTAACCTTTGCACCATATTAGTATCACCTTTCACCTGTGTAACCTTTGCCCCTTGTCGAGTCTCACATTTCACCTCTCTCAACACTGCGTAACCTTTGCCCCATGTTAGTATCACCTTTCACCTGTGTGACCTTTGCCCCTTGTCGATTCTCACATTTCACCTCTCTCAACACTGTGTAACCTTTGCCCCATGTTAGTATCACCTTTCACCTGTGTGACCTTTGCCCCTTGTCGATTCTCACATTTCACCTCTCTCAACTCTGTGTAACCTTTGCCCCATGTTAGTATCACCTGTGTGACCTTTGCCCCTTGTCGATTCTCACATTTCACTTCTCTCAACACCGCGTAACCTTTGCCCCCTGTGAGTATCACCTTTCACCTGTGTGACCTTTGCCCCTTGTCGAGTCTCACATTTCACCTCTCTCAACACTGCGTAACCTTTGCCCCATGTGACTATCACCTTTCACCTGTGTGACCTTTGCCCCTTGTCGAGTCTCACATTTCACCTCTCTCAACACTGCGTAACCTTTGCCGCATGTGAGTATCACCTTTCACCTGTGTGACCTTTGCCCCCTGTCGAATCTCACATTTCACCTCTCTCAACACTGCGTAACCTTTGCCCCATGTTAGTATCACCTTTCACCTGTGTGACCTTTGCCCCTTGTCGAGTCTCACATTTCACCTCTCTCAACACTGCATAACCTTTGCCCCATGTTAGTATCACCTTTCACCTGTGTGACCTTTGCCCCTTGTCGATTCTCACGTTTCACCTCTCTCAACACTGCGTAACCTTTGCCCCATGTTAGTATCACCTTTCACCTGTGTGACCTTTGCCCCCTGTCGAGTCTCACCTTTTACTTCTCTACACGAGTGTAACCTTTACCCCCGCGAGTTGATGATGTTCGTCCTTCGGATACGAAAATGACCATGGCTAAAAAAAAAAAAAAAAAAAAAAAAAAAAAAAAAAAATCAGATGGAAGATTGGTGGCTGTGGGTCCGGAGGTGACTGATGAGGCCAGTCCGGGCCCCGAGGACTCGCCCCCGCCCCCGCCCCCTCCCCCGTGAGTTTCACATTTCACCTCAAACAATACTGTGTAACCTTTACCCCTGTGAGGTTCACCTTTTACCCCTCTCCACATCGTGTAACCTTTACTCCTGTGAGTTTCACCTTTCGTCCCTCTCCACATCGTGTAACCTTTACCCCTGTGAGTTTCACCTTTCGTCCCTCTCCACATCGTGTAACCTTTACTCCTGTGAGTTTCACCTTTCGTCCCTCTCCACATCGTGTAACCTTTACTCCTGTGAGTTTCACCTTTCGTCCCTCTCCACATTGTGTAACCTTTACTCCTGTGAGTTTCAATTATTACCCCTCTCCACATCGTGTAACCTTTACTCCTGTGAGTTTCACATTTCGCCGCTCTCCACATTGTGTAACCTTTACTCCTGTGAGTTTCAATTATTACCCCTCTCCACATCGTGTAACCTTTACTCCTGTGAGTTTCACCTTTCGTCCCTCTCCACATCGTGTAACCTTTACTCCTGTGAGTTTCACCTTTCGCCCCTCTCCACATCGTGTAACCTGTACTCCCTTGAGTTTCACCTTTCGTCCCTCTCCACATTGTGTAACCTTTACCCCTGTGAGTTTCACCTTTCGCCCCTCTCCACATTGTGTAACCTTTACTCCTGTGAGTTTCACCTTTCGCCCCTCTCCACATTGTGTAACCTTTACTCCTGTGAGTTTCACCTTTCGTCTCTCTCCACATTGTGTAATCTTTACTCCTGTGAGTTTCACCTTTCGCCGCTCTCCACATCGTGTAACCTTTACCCCTGTGAGTTTCACCTTTCGCCCCTCTCCACATCGTGTAACCTTTACTCCTGTGAGTTTCACCTTTCGCCCCTCTCCACATCGTGTAACCTTTACTCCTGTGAGTTTCACCTTTCGCCCCTCTCCACATCGTGTAACCTTTACTCCTGTGAGTTTCACCTTTCGTCCCTCTCCACATCGTGTAACCTTTACTCCTGTGAGTTTCACATTTCGTCCCTCTCCACATTGTGTAACGTTTACCCCTGTGAGTTTCACCTTTCGTCCCTCTACACATCGTGTAACCTTTAATCCTGTGAGTTTCACATTTCGTCCCTCTCCACATTGTGTAACGTTTACCCCTGTGAGTTTCACCTTTCGTCCCTCTCCACAT
>NC_134885.1:9120106-9130106 GCF_041734735.1 Babylonia areolata | reverse complement strand
GAAAACGTATTTTAAAGATACCATGTCAGCGAACGATTTTCGCATGGGAATACATAATTTTCTCTCCATAAGGCGGTGTAGAGTGTGCGTTCGAAAGTAGTATGTGTGAGGCTGAGTTTGGTTTTTGGTTGTGCCTTTTTTCTTCACTTAGACGTCACTCATTACCACACAGTCTGTCTGCGTATCTATGCATGCATGCATGAATCAAAAAGAACGCAATGCTGTGTATGTATGGATGTATGTATGTATATATCTCGGTTTATATACCATTGATATAAACTTACACTCGGGCCAATAGCAAACTGAGAGCTGTTTAATCAATGTTTTTTTTTCCACTGCAGTGGGAAATCATTAACAGCTTAGTCTTTTGTGAAGGACTATGACTCTCAGACTAGGAGGCAAAACTGCAACTGGCTCTTAGTGCTGCAGCCTTGAGGGCTAGTTGGTCTTTGGGAACCATCCCGACGCCGACTGATCTTAAAACCCTCTTGGCCGAGAGAGTGGGGATGTGACACTCTCCACTATGATTATTAAATTCTAGCCCAGATAGTCCGGACAGCAGTTGTCTTTTCTGCTGTTCTGGTGGTCATAGTAGTACATGACTATCATTTATATGTATGTTTGTTTGTTTGTTTGCTTGTTCGCATATATATATATATATATATATATATATATATATATATATATATATATATATATATATATATATATATATATATGTGTGCTTGTATGCATGTATATTTGCCTGCATGTATGTATGTATGTATGTATGTATGTATGTATGTATGTATGTATGCATGTATGTATGTATGCATGTGACCTAATATCTGTCTACCTGTCTGTCTGCCTGTCTGACTACCGACCTATTTATCTATCTGTCTGTCTTTTCGTCCGACTGTCGTTGTCTGTGTCCGTACACACACACACACACACACACACACACACACACACACACACACACACACACACACACACACACACACACACAGATTGTGCCCTTGTGCCTCTGTGTGTGTGTGTGTGTGTGTGTGTGTGTGTGTGTGTGTGTGTGTTGGAAATCTGTTTCGCAATAAACGAGGTTATTTGGTGCCCGCCTGTCACGCATGTAAGCTGTTTATTGCAAGCTTACCATCGTCTCTTACAGTAAGATAAACAATCGGCAAGGAAAAGAAAATTAATCAACCATTAACCATAAACAGAGATATCAAACGGCGTGTCTTTCTTCGCTGATTATAGCAAGAGAGACAGAGGGGGATAGAGAGAGAGAGAGACAGAGAGAGAGAGAGAGACAGAGAGAGAGACAGAGAGAGAGAGACAGGGAGAGAGACAGGGAGAGAGAGAGAGAGAGAGAGAGAGAGAGAGAGAGAGAGAGAGAGAGAGAGAGAGAGAGAGAGAGAGAACATGATACAATGTCAATTTATTGTTCTTCAAACTTCCATTTGTGCTTTTCCGTTCATAAACATTTTTTTATTTTTTTCAATTAATCAAGGAATGTTTTACCACCTCGATGACGACACAGTACAGCGATGACGTCTGTAATGACGACGACGACACCACTCACAATAACGATGATGACGAAGGCAGATGATGACGACGACATCACTCACAATAACGATGATGACGAAGGCAGATGATGACTTGGTTTTCAGGTCCTCCACAAGACAGCGGGACGGCCAAGATGGCGGAGGTCAAGGTCTCCGTGGTGGGCTGCGTGGCCTTGACCCTGATAGTTTTCAGGTTTGCTGGCAGTTTCTGGCCATGATTGTTCACAAGCTGATTCTCGGCATCATAAAGCCTTCTCCCTGCCCCCTCCTGTTGTTTCAAAACACTCTACAGCACTGAATGGTGACTGATTTGAAATGCGTTCATTTATTTAACCCCTTCAGTGCCAAAGGAAAAAAAAAAACCCCGTAGAAAGTGGTGTTTCAAGTCATAAAACAATATCCAAAACTAAAAGCCTAAAACTGAGAAAACGCTCACGAGATATACCACACTACATAAACTGTGTGAATTTTCAGCCTTCCAGAGTTATTTCCCTTCTTCACAATGCACAACCATGATACGTTCTATGGCACTCAAGGGGTTAAAGCTTTTTGTAACACTAACTGGTTACTGTATTGAAAACCGATTCATTTGTTTTATAGCACTATGAAATAACATATGGTTACTGTATTGAAATACGTTCATTTGTTTTTAAAGCACTATGAAATAACATATGGTTACTGTATTGAAAACCGTTTCATTTGTTTTTAAAGCACTATGAAATAACATATGGTTACTGTATTGAAATACGTTCATTTGTTTTTAAAGCACTATGAAATAACATATGGTTACTGTATTGAAATACGTTCATTTGTTTTTAAAGCACTATGAAATAACATATGGTTACTGTATTGAAATACGTTCATTTGTTTTTAAAGCACTATGAAATAACATATGGTTACTGTATTGAAATACGTTCATTTGTTTTTAAAGCACTATGAAATAACATATGGTTACTGTATTGAAATACGTTCATTTGTTTTTAAAAGCACTATGAAATAACATATGGTTACTGTATTGAAAACCGTTCATTTGTTTTTAAAGCACTATGAAATAACATATGGTTACTGTATTGAAATACGTTCATTTGTTTTTAAAGCACTATGAAATAACATATGGTTACTGTATTGAAATACGTTCATTTGTTTTTAAAGCACTATGAAATAACATATGGTTACTGTATTGAAATACGTTCATTTGTTTTTAAAGCACTATGAAATAACGTATGGTTACTGTATTGAAATACGTTCATTTGTTTAAAACACCGTGCAACATCGAATAGTGATTGTATTGAACCGCGTTCGTTTCTTTAAAGCACTTTGTAACATTGACTGGTATTTGCATTGAAATACGACAATTTGTTTAAAACACTCTGTAACACAATGGCAACTGTATCGAAATACACTCATTTGTTTAAAACACTCTGTAACATAATGGTAGCTGTATCGAAATACGTTCATTTGTTTAAATATTCTGTAACACTAAATGGTAACTGTATTGAAATACGTTCATTTGTTTAAAACACTATGTGACAATGAATGGTAAGTGTACTGAAATACCCCCATCTGCTTAAAATATTCTGCAGCACTGAATAATAACTGTATTGGAATATGTTCATTTGCTTAAAATACTGTAGCACAATGGTAACTGTGTTGGAAAACATTCATTAAACTTTGTTTAAAGCACTCTGTAACAATACATGGTAACTGTATTGAAATACGCCCATTTGTTTAAAACAACCTGTAACACTGAATGGTTAATTGTACTGAAAAACGTTCTTTTGTTTAAAACAATCTATAACATTGAGTGGCTAAGCTTAGCACTAATTGTAGGGGCCCTTAATACAGTTCCATTACTAGACTCTGTAACACTGTAAGGTAACTGTGTAGGGATTTAAAATTAGTCCATTTGCTTACAGCACTATGTAACTCTGGATGGTAATTGTAGGGATTTTTGATTCAATCCATTCACTTGAAAGAATGGGAAGTAAATGTTAATAGTAGGGATCTTTAATGCAGCTCCATTTATTAAAACACACTGTAACACTGGATGCTTATTGTAGGTTGTTTTTTTCTCTTTTAATGCAGTTCCATTTTTTAAAACACTTTGACGCTGGATTTTAATTGTAGTTAATTTTTTTTTAAATGCAGTTCCATTCTTAAACACGCTGTAACACTGGATGTTAATGTAGGGATTTTTAATGCAGTTCCATTTCTTAAAACACACTTTAACGCTTGATGCTAATTGTAGGGATTTTAATGATTCAGTTCACTTGTTTAAAAGACTGCAAAACAATGCTAATTGTAGGGACTTTGTAGGACAATTTCATTGCTCAAAGCGCCCCGTAACACTGAATAGTCATTGTAGGGATTTTGATTCAGTTCATTTGTTTCATTGAAAGACTCTGTAACTCTGGAAGGTAATTATAGGGACTTTTAATTCATTTCATATGCTTGAGAAATGCATCTGCAAATGAATGCAACTTGTATGAATTTCTAAGACAGTTCCATTTCTGGAATCGCTCTGAAACACAGGATGGTAATTGTAAGGATTTTGGTTCAGTTTATTTGAATAAAAGCTCTGCAAAACTGATCGCAAATTGTTTTGGATTATGAATAAAGTTCAATTACTTAAAAGACTCTGAAATAGTGAATAGTAACTGTATAGGGATTTTGATTCAGTCTGTTTGCTTACAAGGCTCTGTAACTCTAAATGGCAATTGTAAGGACTATTAATTCACTTCATTGGCTTGAAAAACTCTGTAGAACTGGATGTCAATTGTACGGATTTTCAGTACAATTCCATTTCATAAATACTCAATAACGCTGGATAGCAATTGTAGGGATTTTTAAACAAAATATTTCATTTATTTGCTGAAATGAATGCAAAACTGATACTGACTGCAGGTTTTTTTAATTTTTTTAAATTAAAAAAAAAAAAAAATTCCACTGCTTAACGCAAATCGTAACACTGGATAGTAACTGTAGGGATTTTGAAACAATTCCATTGCTCGAAACACTTTTTAACACTGGATAGTAATTTGCTTAAAAGACTCTGTAAAACTGAATGCTAACTTTAAGGATTTTAAAATAAGTTATTTTGCTTAACCCCGCCATGTAAAACTGAATGGTACCTCGGAAGTTTGATACAGTTTCATTACTTGAAAACACCCTGTAAAACTGAATGGTGACTAGGGATAATAATACAGTTCCATTTCCTAAAACATTATGTGATGGTAACTGCATGGATAAAAAAAAAAGAAGTTAATAATATGTACAATGAAAAGCATGAACAGTTTTCGAATGGGTATACGAAGGTACCTTTCACAGTGGTATTTTTGCTCGAGACAATGTTTCAGTTTTGGTATTATTCAATTATTTGTTCATTTGTTTTTAGTATCACAGTAATTGTTGGAAAAAATGGGTTTTTCGGATCTGGGTTTTGTTTACGTTGTAACATGTTGGCGATGCAATTAATATATTTTATTCTTTTGAAATTTTTTTTTAACTGTTTTTACCCCCTCTCCCACATATACATGCATACTCGTACAGTTCTTATGAATGTTCCACTTTGACGATAAGTTCACAACCATCACATGGACATTTGTTTACTCCCCCTCCCTCCCTTGATATGTACAGTATGTATACTTTGGTTTTTTGTGTATCATTCTGTGTGTACATAAATGATTATTTTATAAACAACGAAGCGGGCTTTTCATGTTCTGTTTTATTTTATTTATTTTATTTCATTTAAAAAAAAATTAAAATAATTCTTTGGGTTTTCAATAATTTTTTTTTTTTTTTTAGTTAATGTTCTCTCGTCATGATACCATATGGAGTTTCTGGAACAGTACATCATTATTGATTGATTGATTGATATGGATATTTATATAGCGCCTATCCTCGGTCAGAGACCACGATCTAAGTGCTTTACAAGCACGGAGTCATTTCCACAAAAGGCTGCCTACCTGGGTAGACCCGACTGACGGCTGCCACTGGGCGCTCATCATTCGTTTCCTGTGTCATTCAATAAGATTTCAGGCACACACCCATACACACTCAGACAGACATGAAAAATTTTACGTGTATGACCGTTCTGTTTATTTACCCCGCCATGTAGGCAGCCATACTTCGTTTTCGGGGGGGTGCATGCTGGGTATATTTTTGTTTCCATAACCCACCGAACGCTGACATGTATTACATGATCTTTAACGTGCGTATTTGATCTTCTGCCAGCGTATACACACGAAGGAGGTTCAGGGACTGACAGGTCTGCACATATGTTGACCTGGGAGATCGGAAAAATCTCCACCCTTTACCCACCAGGCGCCACCGAGATTCGAACCCGGGACCCTCAGAATGAAATTCCAACACTTTAACTACTTGGCTATTGCGCCCGTCTGAATTATTCATTTACATTTTCGAATTAATTGAATTTGTTGTGTCAAATTCTCACCTTTATATAAGAAAAAAGTGTTTAACACGAAATATGGGTGAATTTGTGTTAACTTAAAGAGTGTTTTTTCTTGTTGTTGTTGTTGTTGTTGTTTAACAAAGCATCTTACATTACCAACGTAATTTCACGCTTATTTTTCGAAAATTTAATTGTATACGGCACATTTCATTCTGCTTGAAATTTGATGTATGAACACACGCATACACACATACGTGCGCACACACACACGCACATATACACACATGCGCGCACACACATACACAAATACCCACTCACAAATAAACCGCACACACACACACACACACACACACACACACACACACACACTACCCCCTACTCCAACACATCAACATACAATAAACTAATTAATCATTCCATACGATTATCGAAACTGTATCATGAAAAGCTTTCATTATCTCCAAACCATTGAAGATGACTGTACATTTTAGAGTGAAGTTGGTCCGTGGATAATGCTGATTATCAATAGATAAATGTTACCCTTCTCACATTAGACAATTTTCTCCTATAAAGCAAATGGAACATGACTGTATGCTCGTGTTATATTTGTAAATGTTCTCAACTGGGCGCATGCCTCTAAGTGTGTTTGGATGCACGAGTTCTCTCTTTCTCTCTGTCTCTCTCTGTGTCTCTCCACTGTGTGTGTGTGTGTGTGTGTGTGTGTGTGTGTGTGTGTGTGTGTGTGTAAATATTCCTAACTGGGTGCATGCCTCTAAGTGTTTTTGGATGCACGAGTTATATATATCTCTCTCTCCACTGTGCGTGCGTGTGTGTGTGAGTGTGTGCGTATGTGTGTGAGTGTGTGTGTGTGTGTGTGTGTGTGTGTGTGTGTGTGTGTGTGTGCGCGCGTGCGCGCGCGTGTGTGACTGATGAATGGGGTAGATAGATATTTGTTTCCATGATGTATGCATGTTTGTATCAAGGATATGTATGTATGTACATCTCTGTGGCTCCATTTAGGTCATCACCTACCAGTATCAGACCATTTAGTATCAGTATCAGTATCAGCAGCTCAAGGAGGCGTCACTGCGTTCGGTCAAATCCATATACGCTACATCACATCTGCCAAGCAGATGAATGAACAGCAGCGAAACCCAACGCGCTTAGTCAGGCCTTGAGAAAAAAAAAAGAAAAAAAAGAGTAAATAACAACAAAATAAAATAAAGTAAAAATAACAAAAATTCAAATAAATAAATAAATAAAAATAAATAAATAAAATAAATAAATAAATAGATAAATAAACAAATGAATGAATAAAAAAAAAGTTTAAAAAAAATTAGGTTTAGCTGTACAGAACAAACGAAAGACAAGAGCAATACACACCTTACTTAACATCCTTTTGCCAAGACAACCTTAAATTCGGCATGACTTTTACAGCCTCATTCATAGCTGTACGGAAAACTCGTGACACGGAAAACAAGCATACAAACTTCTTCTTCGTTCGTGGGCTGCAACTCCCACGACGTTACTCGTATGTACACGAGTGGGCTTTTACGTGTATGGCCGTTTTTACCCAGCCTTGTAGGCAGCCATACTCCGCTTTCGGGGGTGTGCATGCTGGGTATGTTCTTGTTTCTATAACCCACCGAACGCTGACATAGATTACAGGATCTTTTATGTGCGTATTTGATCTTCTACTTGCCGTATACAGACGAAGGGGGTTCAGGCACTGGCAGGTGTGCACCTGTGTTGATCTGGGAAATCGGAAAAATCTCCACGCCGTTACCGAGATTCGAACCCGGGACCCTCAGATTGAAAGTCCAACGCTTTAACCACTCGGCTATTGCGCCCGTCAAGCAAAGAGACAAATCCATAGACACTGATAACATACCACTTTTCCTACTCTCTAACGTGGTCTCGATCCGGTATATTGTTGACTCTCTAACATACTATAATATACGTGTGGCTTGGTGGCCCAGTGTTAACACCTGCCTACGCCCAGGAAGCGAGAGATTCTGAGCGTTCGGGATCGAATCTCACACTCGCCAGAATTCCCCCCACCCTCCACCACACACACACACACACACACACACACACACAATTTGCTTGGGGCGATGGCCTCATATTGAATAACTCATTTGTCTGTTTATTATAGTATGACTCATGACTCAAACATGACATACAGCAGTGTCAAGAATGAGTAAAAACCGGTGTAGCATCTTCAAACTACGCCCTGCTGGGTTCCACCCCAGGGCCATTCTGTGGTAGCCTCGAATAACCCCCCCGGGGGGTCATTTCTACGGGAGGAAGGGGGTCGTTCTGGGCTAGCCATTACTGACCCCGCCCCCAACCCCCAACCCGCTTCTTAGTCACAACTTAATGAAAGAAAACATGCGGCGAGGGTAAGGGGGGGGGGGGGGGGGGGGGGGGGGGGGGGGAGCCGGGGGGAGGGGTGCGGGATGAAGGGGGGGTGGGGTCAAACTTTGAAAGCCTGTATTGATTCTAACTGGGGTTAAATTCACCTCAGGAGGTCATGGTAAGATAAAAAAAAAAAAAAAAAAAAAAAAAAAAAAAATCCGCCTTTATCCATTACGAGGTGGTTGGGGTGTGCGGAGTAAAATCTAACCCGGGGTTGTGGTGGGGTGGGTCTAGTTCTGACTATCTGCAGTCTTATCCCCTGGAATCATGCAAGGCTAGTGTACTCAGACGATGTCTGTCTTCCATATGCGTCCTAGCGAGCTGGTATCACAAAAAAGAATTACAGCCACGGTTGGCGAAATTTGTTCACGAATGTTTCTTTCATAACATGTTAATGTTGTATTGTGTTTCTTACAAACTTTTAAGGTTTTACGACATTAAAATACTCTATTCTATATTCTATTCTATTCTAGAGCCCGTAGTTAATCCTCTCCATACGAACGGCGAAAGAGACGACGTTAACAGCGTTTCACCCCAATTACCATCATCAAAATATTGCAAGCGGAAGGCTCTTATACTGAAGAGGTGAATGTTGACAAAGAATACCACAGTTCTGATGACGGAAGCTAAAGGTTGGGTCATTCAGACACCCACTGGACATCCGAGGGGTCTGTGTAGAGGAGAAGAGAGGACTGGCCGTACTGAGTGAGTTAATCTAGCTGGACAGATTTGACGCTGGGGGGTAAATACAAAACAGTACGAATGGGCTGCTACCTAGAACTCTGAGCAGTAAATCATTGACAAATGACAAGCGTTTTTCTCGACTTCACACAAAAGCTTTTGATCTTGTTGATCACTCTATTTTTAAGTACAAAACCATGCGACAAATTATGTAAGAATGCGTGAAAAAACTTTGGCCACTCAAGTATTAAACAATTTATAGAAATAGGTTTTCCCCACATAAATATTCAACGTCTCTGCTGAATTTAGTGGTGAAAGCGTTCCATTTTATGAGTGAACGAACCTGTATTATATTACTGCACTGTGTTTGTTTGGTGAATAGTTTCCAACTCATGAAAATTTTGTTCAATTACCATATTAAAAAAAAGAAAAGAAAAGAAGAAAAAAAGCCATTTTCCTTAAACAGTTTCCCGACTTCGATCTACGATGCTTCTTAAAGTAAATGTTATGACTGACTTTGATCAGCGATGCTTGTTAAAGTAAATGAATGGTATCGTCCTTTTGTATTTGATAGACAATTGAACGTGCATCTTTTATACTTTCCCATTCTTGAGTGGTTAAAAAAAAAAAAAAAAAAAAAAAAATCAATAAACCAGTCAACCGATCAGTCTTTTCAGCGATCGCCGTTTAAATGTTCGGATGAGAACTCCCTGTTTTTTGAACCTGGGTTAAAAATAAACAGAGATTTCTCTGCTTCAACAGTGTCGGACAAAAGCTGTTGTGTTCCGCATTTTAGGTTGGTCCAAAAACTCGCCGTCACAAGAATTATAACGTCATCAATTAAACACGTAGAAATGGAAACTACGTAGGCGGTCGCTGTTGCTATGGTGAGAGTAATTGTTTTGTGTTTCTCTGTTGCTCTTCATGTTTTGATGCATGAAGTAGG
>NC_134885.1:9092606-9115106 GCF_041734735.1 Babylonia areolata | reverse complement strand
TGCTATCGACACGTAGCGATAAAAACAGTGGTGCTATCGACACGTAGCGATAAAAACAGTAGTGCTATCGACACGTAGCGATAAAAACAGTGGTGCTACCGACATGTCGCGATAAAAAAAAAACAGTGGTGCTATTGACACGTAGCGATAAAAACAGTGGTGCTACCGACACGTAGCGATAAAAACAGTGATGGCATCGACACTGGTGCTATCGACACGTAGCGATAAAAACAGTGGTGCTATCGACACGTAGCGATAAAAACAGTAGTGCTATAGACACGTAGCGATAAAAACAGCAGTGCTATCGACACTGGTGCTATCGACACGTAGCGATAAAAACAGTGGTGCTACCGACATGTCGCGATAAAAAAAAAACAGTGGTGCTATCGACACTGCTGCTATCGACACGTAGCGATAAAAACAGTGGTGCTACCGACACGTACCGATAAAAACAGTGGTGCTACCGACATGTCTCGATAAAAAAAAAAACAGTGGTGCTATCGACACTGGTGCTACCGACATGTGACGATGAAAACAGTGGTGCTATCGACACTGGTGCTATCGACACGTAGCGATAAAAACAGTGGTGCTACCGACATGTCGCGATAAAAAAAAACAGTGGTGCTATCGACACTGGTGCTATCGACACGTAGCGATAAAAACAGTGGTGCTATCGACACTGGTGCTATCGACACGTAGCGATAAAAACAGTGGTGCTATCGACACGTAGCGATAAAAACAGTAGTGCTATCGACACGTAGCGATAAAAACAGCAGTGCTATCGACACTGGTGCTATCGACACGTAGCGATAAAAACAGTGGTGCTACCGACATGTCGCGATAAAAAAAAAAACACAGTGGTGCTATCGACACTGGTGCTATCGACACGTAGCGATAAAAACAGTGGTGCTACCGACACGTAGCGATAAAAACAGTGGTGCTACCGACATGTCGCGATAAAAAAAAAAACAGTGGTGCTATTGACACGTAGCGATAAAAACAGTGGTGCTACCGACATGTCACGATAAAAACAGTGGTGCTATCGACACGTAGCGATAAAAACAGTGGTGCTACCGACATGTCGCGATAAAAACAGTGGTGCTACCGACACGTAGCGATAAAAACAGTGATGGCATCGACACTGGTGCTATCGACACGTAGCGATAAAAACAGTGGTGCTATCGACACGTAGCGATAAAAACAGTAGTGCTATCGACACGTAGCGATAAAAACAGCAGTGCTATCAACACTGGTGCTATCGACACGTAGCGATAAAAACAGTGGTGCTACCGACATGTCGCGATAAAAAAAAAACAGTGGTGCTATCGACACTGCTGCTATCGACACGTAGCGATAAAAACAGTGGTGCTACCGACACGTACCGATAAAAACAGTGGTGCTACCGACATGTCTCGATAAAAAAAAAACAGTGGTGCTATCGACACTGGTGCTACCGACATGTGACGATAAAAACAGTGGTGCTATCGACACTGGTGCTATCGACACGTAGCGATAAAAACAGTGGTGCTACCGACATGTCGCGATAAAAAAAAACAGTGGTGCTATCGACACTGGTGCTATCGACACGTAGCGATAAAAACAGTGGTGCTATCGACACTGGTGCTATCGACACGTAGCGATAAAAACAGTGGTGCTATCGACACGTAGCGATAAAAACAGTAGTGCTATCGACACGTAGCGATAAAAACAGCAGTGCTATCGACACTGGTGCTATCGACACGTAGCGATAAAAACAGTGGTGCTACCGACATGTCGCGATAAAAAAAAAACACAGTGGTGCTATCGACACTGGTGCTATCGACACGTAGCGATAAAAACAGTGGTGCTACCGACACGTAGCGATAAAAACAGTAGTGCTATCGACACGTAGCGATAAAAACAGCAGTGCTATCGACACTGGTGCTATCGACACGTAGCGATAAAAACAGTGGTGCTACCGACATGTCTCGATAAAAAAAAATCAGTGGTGCTATCGACACGTAGCGATAAAAACAGCAGTGCTATCGACACTGGTGCTATCGACACGTAGCGATAAAAACAGTGGTGCTATCGACATGTGACGATAAAAACAGTGGTGCTACCGACACGTAGCGATAAAAACAGCAGTGCTATCGACACTGGTGCTATCGACACGTAGCGATAAAAACAGTGGTGCTACCGACATGTGACGATAAAAACAGTGGTGCTATCGACACGTAGCGATAAAAACAGTAGTGCTATCGACACGTAGCGATAAAAACAGCAGTGCTATCGACACTGGTGCTATCGACACGTAGCGATAAAAACAGTGGTGCTATCGACACGTAGCGATAAAAAATCAGTGGTGCTATCGACACTGGTGCTATCGACACGTAGCGATAAAAACAGCAGTGCTATCGACACTGGTGCTATCGACACGTAGCGATAAAAAACAGTGGTGCTACCGACATGTCGCGATAAAAAACAGTGGTGCTATCGACATGTCGCGATAAAACCAGTGGTGCTATCGACACGTAGCGATAAAATCAGTGGTGCTACCGATACTTAGCAATAAAGACAGTAGTGCTACCGATACTTAGCAATAAAAACAGTAGTGCTACCGACACGTAGCGATAAATACAGTGGTGCTACCGACATGTCACGATTAAAAACAGTAGTGCTACCGACATGTAGCGATAAAAACAGTGGTGCTATCGAGACATAGCGATAAAAACAGTGGTTCTACTGACACTTAGCGATAAAAACAGTCGTGCTATCGACATTTAGCGATACAAACTGGTGCTATCGACACTTAGCAATAAAAACAGTGGTGCTACCGACAAATAGCGATAAAAACAGTGGTGCTACCGACACTGAGCAATAAAATCAGTGGTGCTATCGACATGTCGCGATAAAAACAGTGGTGCTACCGACATGTGACGATAAAAACAGTGGTGCTATCGACACGTAGCAATAAAATCAGTGGTGCTACCGACATGTGACGATAAAAACAGTGGTGCTATCGACACGCTGCACGTTGCGCCATTGAACATCAGACACAGTGGCGCTGGTCTCATCACGGGGTACGTGTTTGAGTGACAGTTGACGGATCGCTTTCACCGCCTCCACACGTGCCCTTGGAGGAAGGAGGGGAGGGAGGAGAGAGGGAGAGACAGAGACAAAGACAGAGACAGACACACACACACACACACACACACAGAGCAAGAGAAACAGAGACACAGACAGGGAGACAGACAGACAGACAAACAGACAGAGTGAGACAGAGAGATAGATAGATAGATAGATAGATAGATAGATAGATAGAGAGAGAGAGAGAGAGAGAGAGAGAGAGAGAAGGACAGGGGGACAGAGAGACACAGAGACAGAGAGAAATAGACAGAGAGACACAGAGAGAGGGAGACAGACAGGGAGACAGAGAGACACAGACAGACCGAGACAGAGAAAGAAAAAAAATCAGTTGTGACAAAGAGTAATACACTACACCACACTACAATACAATATTACATAGTGCCCAGCCAATTTGTATTGTTCCAAGTGCTCACCAGTACAACAGTCCCAATGAGAATATATTACAATAGGCTACATCACCCATCAAAACTTGTAAGTGCAACTGAGAGAGAAAATATTACAAACTATAACAAGACAGTGTATATACCAAACGTTCACAGTAAATACAATACACAAAGCACACTATCTGTACGTATGGATACACACAGACATACATGCATGCATACACACATACATGGTATAACACTTTTGAAAAGATGTCTTGGGGTTGGGGTTGAAGCTGGGAATTAACTGGGGATAGTCTCAACCCATGTGGGAAGGAAGGTGGCCCTTCGACCTAAGGACTTTGTCTTGGCAGCATCTTAGCAACGCTTGCAACATTATTCACTGACAAACAGCAATGCCTCGGAGCACTTGTTGAGCACTTTGAACAATACTAATTGACTGGGCACTATGTAATATTGTATTGTATTGTATTGTATTATATTGTATTGTTTTGTATTGTATTGTATTACTCTTTGTCACAACTGAATTTTTCTCTGAACTGTTTCGTTGAGAGGAGCAACGGTCAAAAGTCTGGACGTGACAAGAAGGACAATAAGACAAAGAAGATAAAAGAAAGGTGATGTTGATGACAGCAACAATAACAACAACAACAACAATAAGGAAAAAAACAAACAAACTGATGCACTGCTTGCTGCTGATATAGAACGGAAAATACGCCCTAATTATCAATTGCTGCATCGTGGAAATTGTCTTTTCCCCTCGTTCGACGCCAAAAATGTGTTCATTTTCTAGTTAGGCCTACTAACATTAGAACACGGTCGTGTCAAATAAATGTCTGAGTTATGTTCCAGTTACTAACGTTAGAATATGGCTGTTTGCGAAAATGTTTGAGTTATGTTTTAGTAGCTAACGTAAGAAAGCTTTCGCGTCAAATGTTATGTGCTGGTTTGCTAACGTTACAAAACGGCCGTGTCAAATGTTTTGAGTTAAGTTTTACTAGCTAACGTTAGAAAACGGCCGTGTCAAATGTTTGAGTTAAGTTTTACTAGCTAACGTCAGAAAACGGTCGTGTCAAATGTTTTGAGTAATGTGTTGGTTACTAACGTTAGAAAACGGCCGTGTCAAATGTTTTGAGTTATGTGCTGGTTACTAACGTTAGAAAACGGCCATGGTAAATGTCTCTCTGTCCCCCTGTTTTGGCAGCTCACGTTGGAAAACGATCGTGTCAAATGTTTTAAGTTATTAATTGTATTTTGTATTTGTATTTGTATTTCTTTTTATCACAACAGATTTCTCTGTGCGAAATTCGGGCTGCTCTCCCCAGGCAGAGCGCGTCGCTACACTATAGCGCCACCCATTTTTTTTGTATTTTTTCCTGCGTGCAGTTTTATTTATTTTTCTAAATGAAGTGGATTTTTCTACAGATTTTTGCCAGGAACAACCCTTTTGTTGCTGTGGGTTCTATTGCGTGTGCTAAATGCATGCTGCACACGGGACTTCGGTTTATCGTCTCATCCGAATGACTAGCGTCCAGACCACCACTCAAGGCCTAGTGGAGGTGGAGAAAATATCGGTGGCTGAGATGTAATTCGAACCAACGCGCTCAGATGCTCACGCTTCCTAGGCGGACGCGTTACCTCTTGGCCATCACTCCACATGTGCTCGTTACTAACGTTAGAAAACGGACGTGTCAAATGTTTGTGTTCTGTTCTGGTTGCTAACGTAAGAAAACTGCCGTGTCAAATGTTTGAGTTATGTTTTGGCATCTGACTTTATAAAACGGTCGTGTCAAATGTTTTAAGTTATGTGCTGGTTACCAACGTTAGAAAACGACCGTGTCAATTGTTTGAGTATGTTTTAGTAGCTAACGTTAGAAAACGGTCGTGTCAAATGTTTTAAGTTATGTGCTGGTTACCAACGTTAGAAAACGACCGTGTCAATTGTTTGAGTATGTTTTAGTAGCTAACGTTAGAAAACGGTCGTGTCAAATGTTTTAAGTTATGTACTGGTCACTAACGTTAGAAAACAGCCGTGTCAAATGTTTGAATTATGTTTTAGTAGCTAACGTTAGAAAACGGTCGCGTCAAATGTTATGAGTTCAGTTCAAGTTGCTGACGCGAGGAAATGAAACGCCCGTGTCCAAGCTAGCTGAGCATGTCCACGTGACGCATGCGCACACCGCTGTCATTCTTTCCTCAGTCAGAGAGAAGAGAGAGAAGAGAGAGAGAGAGAGAGAGAGAGAGAGTGTGTGAGCGGACGCTGCTGCCAGACTGCAAGAGTTACCGAACCTTGACATACAGCTCGTGTGACGATGGCTGGGCTCTTTGTCTTCTTCTACGTCACCTTTGTCCTTTGTCCTGCCAGTGAGAGTCAGTATATGCCAGGTAAAGACTGCATTGTATTGTATTGTATTGTATTGTATTGTATTGTATTGTATTGTATTGTATTGGGTTTTTTTTGTTTTTTTTTTCCTCGAGGCCTGACTAAGCGCGTTGGGTTACGCTGCTGGTCAGGCATCTGCTTGGCAAATGTGGGGTAGCGTATACGGATTCATCCGAACACAGTGACGCCTCCTTGAGTAACTGAACTGAACTAAACTGAACTGTACTGTGTTGTGTTGCATTATATTGTATTGTGTTGTGTTGCGTTTTATTGCGTTGTGTTGTGTTTTGTTATATTGTATTTTATTGTGTTGTATTGTGTAGTATTGTGTTGTGTTGTATTGTATTGTGTTGTATTGTATTGTGTTGTATTGTATTGTATTGTGTTATAGTGTTGTGTTGTATTTTATTGTGTTATATTGCATTGTGTTGTATTGTGTTATATTGCATTGTGTTGTATTGTGTTATATTGCATTGTGTTGTATTGTACTGTGTTATATTCTATTGTGTTGTATTGCGTTTTATTGCGTTGTGTTGTGTTGTATTGTATTGTATTGTGTTGTATTGTGTTGTGTGTTGTATTGTATCGTACTGTATTGTATTGTGTTGTATTGCATTGTGTTGTGTTGTATTGTGTTGTATTGTATCGTGTTATGTTGTATTGTGTTGTATTGTATTGTGTTATATCGTACTGTGTTGTATTGTATTGTGTTGTATTGTGTTGTATTGCATTGTGTTGCATTGTGTTATATTGTATGTGTTGTATTATATTGTACTGTGTCATATTGTATTGTGTTGTATTGTGTTGCATTGTGTTGTATTGTGCTGCATTGTGTTATATTTTATCGTGTTATGTTGTATTGTATTGTATTGTGTTATGTTGTGTTGTATTGTACTGTATTGTGTTGTATTGTGTTATATTGTATTGTGTTATATCGATTGTATTGTATTGTGTTGTGTTGTATTGCATTGTGTTATACTGTATGTGTTGTATTCCATTGTGTTGTATTGTATTATGTTGTATTGTATTGTGCTATATTGTATCATGTTATATTGTATTGCGTTGTATTGTATTGTGTTATATTGTATTGTATTGTACTGTATTGTATGTATTATATTGTATTGTGTTATATTGTATGTGTTGTATTGCATTGTGTTATATTGTGTTTATTGTATTGTGTTGTATTGTATTGTGTTATATTGTATTGTGTTCTATTGTGTTGTATTGTACTGTATTGCATTGCATTGTGTTATATTGTATTGTGCTATATTGTGTTGTATTGTATTGTGTTGTATTGTATTGTATTGTGTTGCATTGTATGTATAATATTGTGTTGTATTGTGTTATATTGTACTGTATTGTATTGTATTGTGTTGTGTTGCATTGTGTTATATTGTATGTGTTGTATTGTACTGTGTTATATTGTGTTGTATTGTACTGTACTGAATTGCATTGCATTGTGTTGTATTGTGTTATATTGTGTTGTGTTGTATTGTATTGTATTGCATTGTGTTGTATTGTATTGTGCTGTATTGTGTTATATTGTGTTGTATTGTATTGTGTTATATTGTATTGTACTGTTTTGCATTGCATTGTGTTGTATTGTGTTGTGTTGTGTTGTATTGTATTGTATTGTGTTATATTGCGTTGTATTGTATTATTGTATTGTGTTGTATTGCATTGTGTTATATTGTGTTGTGTTGTATTGTATTGTATTGTATTATTGTATAGTGTTGTATTGCAAATTGGTGGCACTGCACTGTAGAGACACACTCCCCCCAAGGATAGCAGCTCTAATTTCACACAGAGAGAAATATGCTATGCGCGTGTGTTTGCTCTTGATCATATTCTTTCTGCAGGACTTTGTTTTCTTGTGTGTGTGTGTGTGTGTGTGTGTGTGTGTGTGTGTGTGTGTGTGTGTGTCCGTGGTAAACTTTAACATTGACATTTTCTCTGCAAATACTTTGTCAGTTGACACCAAATTTGGCATAAAAATAGGACAATTTCAGTTCTTTCCAGTCATCTTGTTTAAAGCAATATTGCACCTCTGGGATGGGCACAAAAAAATTAAAAAAGAAGCCTAATTATATGCAAACTGCATTTACTGTTATATTTATATTTTTTGTATTCTCTAAACTTGGCACTTTGACCTCTTATTCTGACACAACAACGAGAGGAGTCATTATTATCATTTTTTGTTCAAACAGGAACTTCTTTTGCTAAGCATGGAATTATTATTATTTTTTTGCAAACGTTTTGGTGCAGATAGTAAAAAAGGGAAATTACTCTGTAATTAATGCTAGGGGACTTAATTTATCACAAGTGAGTCTTGAAAGGCCTTGCCTCTCTTGTCTTTAAAAAAATTCTAATTCTCTCTTTCTCCCCTTTTCATTAAATATATATGTGCTATTGTAACTGCTGTTGATTGGCAAGGACAGATTGGAAGAATGGGCCATGCCTAAAATCTTAATCCTTAAATTAAAAAAAAAAACACAACAAAAAAACCGAAAACGCTTTGATTTTTGAGTACTGTGATTGTGCGTGCGTGCGTGTGAGTATAGTGTCTCTCACACACTCACTCATAAACTCACTCACTCAATCAGTCAATCTTTTTTTCTTTATTTTTTTTCCTTTTTTTTTTTTCCAGTGACAGTAGCAGTTCGATGGGAAGTATTTCCCAACTTACAGTTGACGTGGAACGAAGCTTCCCACATGTGCGCGGCTCGAAACGGCCACATGGCCAAGCCCTCCACTCCGCTGGCCACGGCCGCCCTTGGTCAAGCTGTGGCCCGGTGGTCTCAGCAAGACGCCGGTCTTGCGAGCAGGTCAGTGGGGTTTGAATCTTCCTCCTCCTGTTTCTTTTTTTGTTGTTATCTGCACTGTCTATCTGTCTGTCTGTCTATGTATGTATGTCTCTTGTCTCTCTCTCTCTCTCTCTCTCTCTCTGTGGTCCTGTCTGTCTGTCTGTCTGACTGTCTGTATGTCTCTTGTCTCTCTCTCTGTGGTCCTGTCTGTCTGTCTGACTGTCTGTATGTCTCTTGTCTCTCTGTCTGTGGTTCTGTCTGTCTGTTTGACTGTCTGTATGTCTCTTCTCTCTCTGTGTGGTCCTGTCTGTCTGTCTGTCTGACTGTCTGTATGTCTCTTGTCTCTCTCTGTGTGGTCCTGTCTGTCTGTCTGACAGTCTGTATGTCTGTTCTCTCTCTCTCTGTGGTCCTGTCTGTCTGTCTGACTGTCTGTATGTCTCTTGTCTCTCTCTCTCTCTCTGTGGTCCTGTCTGTCTGTCTGTCTGACTGTCTGTATGTCTCTTGTCTCTCTCTCTGTGGTCCTGTCTGTCTGTCTGACAGTCTGTATGTCTGTTCTCTCTCTCTCTGTGGTCCTGTCTGTCTGCCTGTTTGACTGTCTGTATGTCTCTCTCTCTGTGGTCCTGTCTGTCTGTCTGTCTGTCTGTCTGTATGTCTCTTCTCTCTCTCTCTGTGGTCCTGTCTGTCTGTCTGTCTGTCTGTCTGTATGTCTCTTCTCTCTCTCTCTGTGGTCCTGTCTGTCTGTCTGTCTGACTGTCTGTATGTCTCTTGTCTCTCTCTCTGTGGTCCTGTCTGTCTGTTTGACTGTCTGTATGTCTCTCTCTCTGTGGTCCTGTCTGTCTGTCTGTCTGTCTCTTCTCTCTCTGTGTGGTACTGTCTGTCTGTCTGACTGTCTGTCTGTCTGTCTGTATGTCTCTTCTCTCTCTGTGTGGTACTGTCTGTCTGTCTGACTGTCTGTATGTCTCTTGTCTCTCTGTCTGTGGTTCTGTCTGTCTGTCTGTATGTCTCTTCTCTCTCTCTCTGTGGTCCTGTCTGTCTGTCTGACTGTCTGTATGTCTCTTGTCTCTCTCTCTGTGGTCCTGTCTGTCTGTCTGTCTGTCTGACTGTCTGTATGTCTCTTGTCTTTCTCTCTGTGGTCCTGTCTGTCTGTTTGACTGTTTGTCTCTTCTCTCTGTCTGTGGTCCTGTCTGTCTGTCTGACTGTCTGTATGTCTCTTGACGTTCTCTCTGTTGTCCTGTCTGTCTGTTTGACTGTTTGTCTCTTCTCTCTGTCTGTGGTTCTGTCTGTCTGTCTGTCTGTCTGTATGTCTCATCTCTCTCTCTGTGTGGTCCTGTCTGTCTGTCTGACAGTCTGTATGCCTCATCTCTCTCTCTCTGTGGTCCTGTCTGTCTGTCTGACAGTCTGTATGTCTCATCTCTCTCTCTGTGTGGTCCTGTCTGTCTGTCTGACAGTCTGTATGTCTCATCTCTCTCTCTCTGTGGTCCTGTCTGTCTGTCTGACAGTCTGTATGTCTCATCTCTCTCTCTGTGTGGTCCTGTCTGTCTGTCTGACAGTCTGTATGCCTCATCTCTCTCTCTGTGGGGTCCTGTCTGTCTGTCTGACAGTCTGTATGTCTCTTCTCTCTCTCTCTGTGGTCCTGTCTGTCTGTCTGTCTGTCTGACTGTCTGTATGTCTCTTCTCTCTCTCTGTGTTCCTGTCTGTCTGTCTGACAGTCTGTATGTCTCATCTCTCTCTCTGTGGTCCTGTCTCTTTGTCTTACTCCGTCTGCTTGTGTCTTATGTCCAGGTCTGTCCTCTCTGTTTCAGTCTTTCTGTCTGTCTGTCTGTCTGTCTGTCTGTCTGTCTGTCTGTCTGCCTGTCTCTGAGTATAATCTTTCTGCGTGTCTGTCTGTCTCTGCCCTCTCTGTCTTCTGTCTGTCTGACTATGTGGTAGTCTACATCTCTGTATCGGTCTGTCTGTCTCTGTCTGTGTATGTCTTTCTGTCTTTGTCTCTATCTGTCTCCTTATCCATGTCTTTTTCTCTCCCTTAGAAATAGCACGCAAACACACTCTGCTGTATGGGCTGCGTGTGGCTAAACTATCAAGCGTCTGAGTCTGTCTTTCTATCCCTGTCTGTCGGTCTGTCTTGTCTACTGTCTGTCTCGTCTTGTGTCTGTCTGTCGGTTTCTCTCTTTATCTCTCTGTCGGTCTCTCTCTTTATCTGTCTGTATTTTGTCTCTGTCTGTCTGTGTCTTTGTCTCGATCTCCCTCTCTCTGTGTGACCCTGTTTGTCTGTATTGTATTGTATTGTATTGTATTGTATTGTATTGTATTTGTATTGTATTGTATCACCCTTTCGTCAGCAACAACTTTTTCTGTCTGAAACTCAGGCTTCTGTCCCCGAGGAGAGCACATTTCAACAGTTGCATCCCCCTACCCCACGTTTTTTTTCCCCCCTTCTTCTTCCATGTCTGAAAATGTTTTTTTTTTTTATACTGTGCACAGCGAATTTTGTTCACCTACAGAATGCGAATGATAGTCGAGCTCGACTATGACCATCAGAACAGCAGAGGAGGCATCTGCTGTCCCGACTATCTGGGCTAGAATTTGATCATAGTGGAGACTGTCTTGCCCCAAGTTACACCCCTCCCCCACTCTCTCGGCCCAGAGGGTTTTAGGACATTCGGCGTTCGGATGGTTCCCCAAAGGCTAACTTTCACAAAAAGACTAAGCTGTAAATGACTGCTCACTGGAGTGATGTCCTAGATGTAACGCGTCAACCAAGGAAGCGAGAGAATCTTGAGCGCACTGGTTCGAATCCCGGCACAGACCTTGAGTGGTGGTCTGGACGCTAGTCATTCGGATGAGACGATAAATGGAGGTCCCGTGTGCAGCATGCACGTAGCGCACGTAAAAGAACCAACCCACGGCAACAACAAAAGGGTTGTCCCTGGCAAAATTCTGTAGAAAAATCCACTGATTGGGGAGAGCAGCCCGAATTTCACACAGAGAAATCTGTTGTGACAAAAAAGAGTAATACGATACAATACAATACAATACAATACAATACAATACAATACAATACACTGCATTGGAGAAACCATTGATCTGTACAGCTCTACAGAATGACTAAATGCACTATAATCACTGCTCTCTCTCTCTCTCTCTCTCTCTGTGTGTGTGTGTGTGTGTGTGTGTGTGTGTGTGTGTGTGTGTGTGTGTGTGTGTGTGTGTGTGTGTGTGTGTGTTTCTTTAATTCAACGCCTTTTCACTTTGAGTGATACTACACGTGTCATGTGTGTGTGCGTGTTGGTGTGTGGGAGGTGGAGTTGGGATGGAGTTTTAATCAAGGGGGATATACAGAGAAAGGATAAACTATAACAATGGAATGTGTGTGTGTGTGTGTGTGTGTGTGTGTGTGTGCGTGCGTGCGTGTGTGTGTGTGTGTGTGTGTCCGTCTGTGTGTGTGTGTGTGTGTGTGTGTGTGTGTGTGCGTGCGTGTGTGTGTGTGTGTGTGTGTGTGTGTGTGTGTGTGTGTGGGAGGTGGAGTTGGGATGGAGTTTTAATCAATGGGGATATACAGAGAAAGGATAAACTATAACAATGGAATGTGTGTGTGTGTGTGTGTGTGTGTGTGTGTGTGTGTGTGTGTGTGTGCGTGCGTGTGTGTGTGTGTGTGTGTGTGTGTGTGTGTGTGTGTGTCCGTCTGTGTGTGTGTGTGTGTGTGTGTGTGTGTGTGTGTGTGTGCGTGCGTGTGTGTGTGTGTGTGTGTGTGTGTGTGTGTGTGTGTGTGTCTGTGTCTCTGTTTTTCTGTGTGTGTGTGTGTGTGTGTGTGTGCGTCTCTCTCTCTGTGTGTGTGTGTGTGTGTGTGTGTGTGTGTGTGTGTGTGTCTGTTTTTCTCTGTGTGTGTGTGTGTGTGTGTGTGTGTGTGTGTGTGTGTGCGTGTCTCTCTCTCTCTCTCTCTCTCTCTCTCTCTGTGTGTGTGTGTGTGTTTCTTTAATTCAACGCCTTTTCACTTTGAGTGATACTACACGTGTCATGTGTGTGTGCGTGTTGGTGTGTGGGAGGTGGATTTGGGATGGAGTTTTAATCAAAGGGGATATACAGAGAAAGGATAAACTTCAACAATGGGATGAGCAATCCATAAACATCTGTGAAACAGCAACTATCAACAGGAACAACAACAACAAAAAGTTGAAATTAAGTATTTTTCTTTTTCTTTTTTATTCTGTCTTTTTGTTGTTGTTGTTGTTGTTGTTGTCACAACAGATTTCTCTGTATGAAATTCGGGCTGCTGTCCCCAGGGAGAGCGCGTCGCTACACTGAGAGCGCCATAATTTTTTTTTTCCTGTGTGCAATTTTATTTGTTTTTGTTATCGAAGTGGATTCTTCTACAGAATTTTGCCAGGACCAACCCCTTTGTTGCCGTGGGTTCTTTTACGTGCCCTAAGTGCATGATGCACTTAGGTCGAATCCCAGAAACAGTCCTATTGGACTATGTAACGGATTCAGCATTTTCGAATAATAGCAATTGATTGAGCATAATTTCTTTTATGTTTTGTTCTGAAAATTTTGTAACCTTACATATAATGTAATAGCCAAATGGTTAAAGCGTTGGGCTTTCAATCTGAGGGTCCCGGGTTCGAATCTCGGTGACGGCGCCTGGTGGATAAAGGGTGGAGATTTTTCCCATCTCCAAGATCAACATACGTGCGAACCTGCTATTGCCTGAACCCTCTTTGTGTGTATACGCACGCAGAAGATCAAATACGCACGTTAAAGATTCTGTAATCCATTTCAGCGTTCGGTGGGTTATGGAAACAAGAACATACCCAGCATGCACACCCCCGAAAAACGGAGTATGGCTGCCTACATGGCGGGGGTAAATAAAACGGTCATACACGTAAAATGTTACATGTCTGTCTGGGTGTGTTTGTGTGCGTGCCTGAAATTTGATTGAATGACACAGGAAACGAATGATGAGTGTCCAGTGGCAGACGTCCGTCGGCTATACCCAGGTAAGAAGCCTGTTGTGTAAATGACTCCCGTGTTTGTAAAGCGCTTAGAGCTTTGTCTCCGCCCGAGGATAGGCGCTCTATAAGTGTCCATATATCAATATTAATGTAATGTTACGTGTGTGTGTGTGTGTGTGTGTGTGTGTGTGTGTGTGTGTGTGTGTGTGTGTGTGTGTGTGGCGGCCGCAGGTACACAGAGATGTGGATGGGGTTGCACAGCGCCCAGCCAGGGGTGAACCCCAACGTGTGGGAGAAGGACTGCTCTCTGCAGGACAAGAGCACCAGCTTCTGGGACGTCGGGGCTGGGGAGCCCAACAATCTGTACACCTCCCTGTGCAATCGTATGAAACGGCACACGTCCGGTCAGCTTCTCTGGAGGACGATCGGTTGCGGGAACAGATACACCGTTCTCTGCGAGTATGACACAGGTAGTGCGATTCCGATGCAGCACAATGCAATGCAATGCAATATGATGCAATGCAAACCAATGCAATGCAATGCAATGCAAAGCGATGCAATGAAATGCAATACTATGCAACGCAATGTAATGCAATACAAAACAAATCAATCAATACAATGCAATGCAGTACAATACCATACAATGCAACACAATGTAATGCAATACAAATGCAATGCAAAACAAAACAATAAAATATATATTTATTCATCCATATGGAAATTAAAGTACGTGTTATAAATACAATACAATACAATGCAATGCAATGCAGTACAATACAATGCAATGCGATACAAAACAAGACATCTTTATTCATCTATTTGGAAATCAAAGTATGTGTTACAATTACAATGCAATACAATACAATACATCTTTATTCATCCATTTGGAAATCAAAGTAGGTGTCATAATTACAATACAATCTTTATTCATCCATTTGGAAATGCAATACAATACAATGCAATGCAATGGAATACAATACAATACAATACAATACAACATATCTTTATCCATCCATTTGAAAATCAAAGTAGGTGTCATTATTACAATACAATACAATACAATACAATAGTTCTTTATTCATGATCATAACACAATACATATTCATTCATCCATTTGGAAATTAAAGTAGGTGTTGTAATTGTTATAGCTTGGCTGCATGCTTTTGTTGTTGTTGTTGTTGTTTTGTTGAGATAGGGGTGGTGGTGGTGGTGGTTGTGGTAGAGGCGTTAGGGTGAGGGTACGTGGGTTTGTGAAGAGGGTGGGAAGAGAGAGAGAGAGAGAGAGACAGAGACAGAGACAGAGACATAACCACTTTTCTAACGTCTTTAATACAGCTGATAATAGTTCTGACCAGGAAGAAGTAATGACGTAAGAAATGGTAGATCTGGAGGAGGAATCTCCATTCAATGACCCCATTTCAAAACAGGAAATCATTACAAGTATAAAAAAAACCCCACCTGAAATCGGGCAAAAGTGCCGGCCCAGACTGTATTATTAGCGAAATGCTAAAAAATGCAAAAAATGATGTTATGCAATTCCTAGTTACCCTATTCAACAAATTATTTGAAAGTGGAACATTTCCGTTGGACTGGGCAAAATCCATTATTGTGCCAATACATAAAAAGGGAGACACAAATAACCCGGACAATTTCAGGGGAGTAGCCTTGACGAGTGCAATTAGTAAAGTGTATACACACATTTTAAATCGCAGATTAAGAAAATGGGCAGAAATAGAAGAAAAAAAAAATATAGAAGAACATGCGGGCTTTAGAACAGGTTATAGCACTGTTGACCATATATTCACTTTATACGCTCTAGTCCAAAATCATCTTTTACGCAAGACTAAGCTATACGTAGCATTTGTGGACTTCAAAAAAGCATTTGATTCTGTGAACAGAAACATCCTGTGGAGTGCACTAGGAAAAAGCGGGGTAAATGGAAAGTTTTATATGGCCGTTAAAAACATCTACGATTCTGTACTTGTATGGGTTCGTGACAAAGGTATCTGTTCCGACTTTTTTCAGTGTCCACGAGGGGTTAAACAAGGCTGTATGCTAAGCCCACAGCTGTTTTCCTTTTTCATCAATGAAGTGGCAGTAGAGTTAACAAAGAAGAAGAGACGTGGAATACAAATGATACCTGGGGCAACAGAATTGTTCTTAATGCTATTTGCTGATGATGTTGTTCTCTTGTCTGACACACCCATTGGGTTAAAGACCGACTACAATTAACAGTAAATCTCGTTAAGACCAATATTATGGTTTTCCGCAAAGGAGGTCATCTTTCAACTCATGAAAAACGGTGCTATGGTGATAGAGAAACAAAAGTAACCAAATCATATAAATATTTAGGAATATTATTCACAACTAAACTGAGTTTGAAGTCTGCGTGGGATGAAACAAATAGAAGAGAGAGAGAGAGACAGAGACAGAGACAGACAGACAGACAGATAGATAGACAGACAGACAGACAGACAGAAACAGAGAGAGCGGGAGAGGCCGGTGAGGGAGGGAGGGGGAAAAAGAGAGAGAGAAAAAGAGACAGACAGACAGACCGAATGACACAGAGAAATAGTGAGAGAGAGAGAGAACACAAACACACATGCACGCACGCCCACTCGCACATCTCTCTCTCTCTGTGTCTCCCTCTGTTTCTGTCTGTTTGTCTTTGTCTGTCTGTCCCTCTCTCTCTTTCTTTCAGTGCATACAATGTCGCTGTTTTAATGCCACTGTATGCATTTGTAGGTAAGACAGAAAAGATGGAAGGAAGGTAAGAAGGAAGGAAGAGAAGAAGGAAAGTGATGGAAGAAAGGAAGGAATGTAGGAAGAAAGGAAGAAGAAGGGAAGGGAAGGTTGGAAGGATGGAAGGAAGGAGGAAGGAAGGAAGGAAAGAAGGAAAAGGATGGAAGGAAGGAAGGAATGTAGGAAGGAAGGGAAGAAAGAAGGGAAGAATGAACGAGGGGAAGAAGGAAGGAAGGTTAGAAGGAAGGAAGGAAGGAAGGAAAGAAAGAAGGAGGAAGGAAGGAAGGTAAAAAGGAAGGAAAAGGGTGGAAGAAAGGAAGGAAGGAAGAAAGGAAAGAAGGAAGGAAAAGATGGAAGGAAGGAATGTAGGAAGAAAGGGAGGCAGGAAGGGAAGAGGGAACGAGGGGAAGAAGGAAGGAAGGAAGGAAGGAGAAGGAAGGAAAATATGGAAAGAAGAAAGGAATGTAGGAATGAAGGTAAGAAGGAACGAGGGGAAGAAGGAAGGAAGGAAGGAAGAAGGAAGGAAGGAAGGTTTTCCTTCCATTCCTTCTGTTTGTTTCTTTCTTTTCCGTTTGTCTGTTTGCTCTTGCGTTGATTTTATTCAATGTACTGATTCATTGATTTAGTGGTTGACTGACTAATTGATTAAAAAAAAAATTGATGAATCATTCATTCGTTCAACCAAAACTCATTCGTTCAAACGAAGTTCATTCATTCATTCATTCATTCATTCATTCATTTTCCTTTCTCACTTTCTTTTTTTTCCTTTCTTTCTTTTTTTCCCTTCCTCCCTTTCTTTCTTTCTCCCTCTCTCTTTCTCCAATACAGGCAACTGCACGTTCGAGGCCCTGACGAACCGAAGTATGACGTCAGAAGCTGACGCCCTAGCCGTAGGCGTATATGACGTCACCGGGTGCCAGGAGGTTTGTCTGGGGGTGAGGGTGGGGGCGGAGGAGTGTGTGGCGGCGGAGTTGCGCCCGTCCCGAGGGCATTGTCTGGTGTGGCTGGCGTCACAGCTGATGACGTCACAGGACAACGTCATCGGTGCCTCTGCGGATCAGGAAGGAGGAGGGGGAGGAGGAGGTTCTTCTTCCACTACGGTGCTGGTCAGGAAATGCTTTCAAAGTGAGATTTTATGAAATAGCAATGCTCGTGAAGAATGCGTACTCATACAATACAGATAGACACAGAACCAGATGGAGACACATGCACATACAAAGAGAGAGAGAGAGAGAGAGAGAGAGAGAGAGAGAGAGAGAGAGACAGACAGACAGACAGACAGACAGACAGTGTGTTGTCTGTCTGTCTGTCTGTCTGTGGTGAGAGAGACAGACAGAGAGACAGACAGACAGACAAACAACACACACACTCTCTCTCTCACTCGGAAGCGCTCGCACACACTCACCCACGTATACATGTGTGACTGAGTGGTGTGTGTGTGTGTGTGTGTGTGTGTGTGTGTGTGTGTGTGTGCGTGCGTGCGTGCGTGCGTGTGTGGTGCACAAATTCGTGCGTGCATGCGTGCAGTAAGACCAAAAAAAAACGAGATACAAAGATGGACGATCTGGCAGATAAATGAATTGACAGAGGGAGAGAGACAACGAGACACACACACACACACACACACACACACACACACACACACACACACACACACACACACACACACATTCAGAGACAGACAGACAGACAGACAGACAGACAGGAGTTGAGTCATCAAAAGCAATCCTGTCCCCATCTAACAGGCACAGTGACAACCGACGTCACCAGTCATTCCTACACCAACGCCGAAAGCAGTCCGCAGCCGGCCGCAGGTGTCTGCCCGAGCCAGTACCAGGAAGCAGCTTACAGCGACCGCATCTCTCCCAACCTCTTGTTCGGCGCCCAGATGACGTCACTGCTGATGACGACGTCACCGCCCTCTTCTTCAGCTTTTCCCACGACCGAGTCTTTGATGACGTCATCATCGCCTTCAGTGAGTTGTTGTCACGATTCGCCTTGTGGTCTTGATGTGCACACTCTATTCTTTTTATTTTATTTTATTTTTATATATACTTAATTAAGTCTTTTAACTAATCAAGGTTTTATTGTAAATGGTGCCAACTTCTTTGCCATGACCTGGCCAACACCATAGTATTTTTTCTTCGACTTTTTGGCCTTGGATAACAAATATACGTTTGATAGCGCAGCTCGACTTGCCCTTAAAAAGTCGAAGAGAGAGAGAGAGAGAGAGAGAGAGAGAGAGAGACAGAGAGAGAGAGAATGAATGAATGAATCTTTATTTTCCAACGGTGAAGATATTAGCACTTTGGTCGACTTACACATCTGCCGTTGTTCTAAGAGACACACAAACATGTATGCATATAAATGTAGTTATACTGAATACTTAATACATGTATAATGTACGAGTATAACACAGCGTCAAACTGAGAGACACAACATCGCTCACATCTGTACGGAAAGGAAGTGAGTAACACACACACTCACACACGCACACACACACACACTAACACACACACACACACACACACACACACACACACACACACACACACACCAAGGGAAAAACAACAACAAAACCCTAGCATGAATGCTACACATGAATGATTCAAGTGAAATTAACACAGAAAAGTAACGATAAAATATTTTAAACACAGATGTAAGAGACATAAAAGACAGCAAATAAGGCGACGGGTAATAGGGATATGGACAGACAGACACATTATGTGAAAGACAGAGAGAGGGAGGGAGAGACAGAGAGAGACAGAGAGAGACAGAGAGACAGAGAGTGCTACTGCTCTCCTGTGGACACTTTATTGGCTTCCTGTTCAAGTCAGAATTGAATACAAAGTTGCATGTCTATGTTTTCAGTGCCTGAATTGTGATACCACACCGTCACCCTCATGTCTTTCTGAGCTTGTTAACCCGTACTTGCCAAACAGAACATTGAGATCTCATGACTCCTCCCAGCTAACTGTTCCCCTATGCTTCCTTTAACTCCTGTGGAAAGAGGCAAATTTTCCGTCTTCGGCCCAACAACTCATCTATCTACCTTTAAAGCAAATCTTAAGATTAAAAAACTTAATAACAGATAGTACTGTTGTCCCAGGCTCATGGCAATGTGTGTGTGTGTGATGGGTGATTAGAGAGAATGGGGGTGGGTAGATGGATGGTGGTGGTGCGGTTCGAAAGGGAGAATGACTGCCGATGTGATTTACCCCCTTTACCTTTTCTATCCAAAACTTTACTTTACAATTTTTACAAATCTATGGCATGCAAATAATTATTGTGATCATGCTCCTTTTTACTTGCAAAAATATTTCAAGTGATTGCTATTATCTCAGTCGTTTAATCGTGTGTGTGTGTGTGTGTGTGTGTGTGTGTGTGTGTGTGTGTGTGTGTGTGTGTGTGTGTGTGTGTGTGTGTGTGTGTGTGATGGAGTGTGATAGTTGTAGTACTGAGAGTATGTTACTTTGTGGGGTTTGTGCATTGTGTTTTTATAATATTAATGATTGTGTTTTATGTTTCTACTACTTTTTTTATGTGCCTCCTTGTTTCACTTTAGGTACTGGATTTGTAAAGTGCTTAGAGCTTGCTTATGCTTGACATATAGCGCTATACAAAAATAAGATATTGTTATTGTTGTTGTTGTTGTTGTTGTTGTTGTTGTTCTTCTTCTTCTTCTTATTATTATTATCCTCCGTTCAGATTGATTCCACCAACGGTTACCCAGTCAGCGGAACTGCGCCTTCGCAAGTTCCCCCCACCACGCCTCCGCAAGTTCCCCCCACTACCACTTCGCAAGTTCCCCCCACCACCACCCCTTCGCAACTTCCCCCCACCACCACCCCTTCGCAACTTCCCCCCACCACCGCCCCTTCGCAACTTCCCCCCACCACCACCCCTTCGCAAGTTCCCCCCACCACCACCCCTTCGCAAGTTCCCCCCACCACCCCTTCGCAACTTCCCCCCACTACCCCTTCGCCACCAAAAGACCACTCTCTCCGCCCTTGCAACTGTCGAAGGAAGAGCGACCTCCTCTCCCAAACCGACAAGAAACCACCGTCGAAGACTGTCGCGATCATACCCAGGAATACTACGTCCCGCTACCGTCGGAGCAAAACGTCGGCGTATGTGGACAGGACTTTAGACACAAGTGTTGGCGTGGCTTTCTGCATTGGCAGTTTTTCGTTCATCTTTCTCTTCATCTGCAGCGACTGTACCAGGCTGAAGGATTGCAAACGTCCCTGCCACACGGACACCGAACACTGAACTGTTTAACTCTTTCCATACGAACGGCGAAAGAGATGACGTTAACAGCGTTTCACCCCACTTACCATTATCAAAATACTGCAAGCGGAAGGCTGTTATACTGAAGCGTGAATGTTGACAAAGAATACCACAATTCTGACGACGGAAGCTAAAGGTTGGGTCATTCAGACACCCACTGGACATCCGAGGGGTCTGTGTAGAGGAGAAGAGAGGACTGGCCGTACTGAGTGAGTTAATGTCATCAGTTGTAAAGCTCTAGTGACATAAGTAGGTACAAATCAGAACAAAAATGATGCAAAACAAATAAAATGGAACAGAAAGGAAAAAAAAAACAAAAAAACCAAAGTAAACTAAACAGTTACTAAGGGATCGCGGCACTTTGGTATTTTGTCGTTTGCTTAAAATGTCCATGTGGCAGGCAGGTACTGTGCCTTTTCCCCCCCCCAGTCGTTCGTCTCTAAGGTTTGAACAGTACACAGGAAACAAAGTACATATTATAATCCGAATAAAAATGACCTAAGCATGTGGCATCGACACACCATCATATCAATATGCAATACGAACACATAACAAAATACATATAAAACATACAACACATCAGAAAAATACATTGTCGAAATTGACCATCCAAATGTAACCCTTCCTTTCGTCTATGCCCCTTTCTCCCTTCATAGAACCCATACTAAGTTTATAATTAATTAATGAGTATTTGGACCGTTTTACATATATTTACTGCCTCGGATACATATCCTGACACACGGGGTGGGGGGGAGGGGGAGGGGGGGCCGAGGGGGCGGAGAGGAGAGAGAGAGAGAGAGAGAGAGAGAGAGAGAGAGAGAGAGAATGAAGAAAAGGGAGAGAAATAATCAAAACAGGGTTGATATTGAACGTCATCCCTGTAGTGTTTTGATGTGAGCGACATCAGTGCGTGCTTATAATTTGCATGTGCATTCTACATTGTACTTAAGCTGTACCCCTAAACAAAAAAAAGAATGAAGAAGAAAGAAGAAATAAGAAAGAAAGAAAGAAAGAAAAGAAAGAAAGAAAGAAGGAAGGAAAAAAGTATATATATATATAAAGAAAGGGGAAAGTATGTTCATTTATACGATTTCCTCACAACATGAGTGTGTGTTTAGGAGAGATAATACAGTTGGCATATATTTAAAATTGCGATTTCGTGTCGTTGCAAAATATGTTGTAGTTTTTTGAAAGTTCACAAACCTTCAGAAGGGGCTTTAGCCTTTTAATGAATAAAACCTTGATTATCTCTCTCTCTCTCTCTCTCTCTCTCTCTCTCTCTCTCTCTTTCTCTCTCTCTCTCTCCAGGGAATAACGAATGGATACATTCCCACCTGTATTTTTCCCCTTTCTTCTTCTTTCTTTATCCCCCCCATCCCTCCACCCTCCTCTCTCTCTCTTTCTCTTTCCTTCCCTTCGTTTGCTTTTCAAATATTGGCGTTGTTCTTTATGATGGATGTTAACACGGAAGTCCACCCCCCCTCCCCTTACCCCTATTGTTGCGTTAACCCGGCCCGAGAGATACAGACACTTGCAGTGTCAAAAGGAATTATGGAATGACATCAGTGAAGCTTTGTTTAAAAGAAAACAGCCCACACACCTGTTTCAACACTTTCAGGCGCTGTTGTAATCAAATGTCATTGACGAGAAACATCTCGCTGCACATGGTGATGATACAGGGTCTACTTGATGATCATGCAGATCAATACATGAACAGACCAATTTCTAAAGAAGAGGTACAACCAGCATTAAGAAAACATAAAAATGGTAAATCATCTGGTCTCGATGGAACAACATAAAACTGGTAAATCATCTGGTCT
>NC_134885.1:9082606-9087606 GCF_041734735.1 Babylonia areolata | reverse complement strand
CACCACACCACACTACACTACACAACACTACACCACACCACACTACACTACACTACACCACACTACACTACACTTCACCACACCACACCACACCACAACATACCATACCACACCACACTACACCACACTACACCACACCACACCACACTACACTACACTACACTAAACTACATTACACCACACGACGCTATACTAAACCACACTCACTACACTACACTACACTACACTAAACCACACTACACTACACTACACCACACTACACCACACCACACCAGACCACACCACACCACACTACACTACACCACACCACACTACACTACACCACACCACACTACACTAAACCACACTACACTACACCACACTACACTACACTACACCACACCACACTACACTACACCACACCACACTACACTACACTACACTACACTACACTACACCACACCACACTACACTAAACCACACCACACCACACTACACTACACCACACCACACTACACTAAACTACACTACACTACACCACACTACACTACACTACACTACACCACACCACACCACACCACACTACACTACACTACACCACACTACACTACACTACACCACACCACACCACACTACACTGCACTACACCACACCACACTACACTAAACCACACTACACTACACTACACCACACTACACTAAACCACACTACACTACACCACACCACACTACACTACACTACACTACACTGCACTACACTACACTACACCACACCACACTACACTAAACCACACTACACTACACTACACTACACCACACTACACTACACTACACTACACTACACTACACTACACCACACTACACTACACTACACTACACTACACCACACCACACCACACTACACTACACCACACTACACTACACTACACCACACTACACTACACCACACTACACTACACCACACTACACCACACCACACTACACTACACTACACTACACTACACCACACTACACTACACTACACTACACTACACTACACCACACTACACTACACCACACTACACTACACTACACTACACTACACCACACTACACCACACCACACTACACTAAACCACACTACACTACACTACACTACACTACACTACACTACACTACACTACACTACACCACACCACACTACACTAAACCACACCACACTACACTACACTACACCACACTACACTACACTACACCACACCACACTACACTACACCACACCACACCACACTACACTACACTACACTACACCACACTACACTACACTACACTACACTAAACCACACTACACTACACTACACTACACTACACATGTGGAGTGATGGCCCAGAGGTATAAAGCGTCCGCCTAGGAAGCGAGAGAATCTGAGCGCACTGGTTCGAATCACGGCTCAGCTGCCGATATTTTCTCCCCCTCCACTAGACCTTGAGTGGTGGTCTGGACGCTAGTCATTCGGATGAGACGATAAACAGAGGTCCCGTGTACAGCATGCAATTAGCGCACGTTAAAGAACCCACGGCAACAAAAGGGTTGTTCCTGGCAAAATCTGCAGAAAAATTCACTTTGATCGGAAAAAAAACAAATAAAACGGCACGCAGGAAAAAATACAAAAAAATGGGTGGCGCTGTAGTGTAGCGACGCGGTCTCCCTGGGGAGAGCAGCCCGAATTTCACACAGAGAAATCTGTTGTGATAAAATGAAATACAAATACAAATACACTACACTACACTACACTACACTACACTGTCCGGATGACTTGTAAACTCTGTGCTGGTTCGTGGCCTTCAAGAGGATGTGTGATTGCCGAGTGAGATAACACTGACTGATATCATCAAGCGAATCTCTTCCTTCTTCTCTTCCTGGCTACATTGACGAGAGCCTGGCTTAATAATTTGTGTGGATTATGAGCTAGCGTGCGCCTGTGTGTGTGTGTGTGTGTGTGTGTGTGTGTGTGTGTGTGTGTGTGTGTGTGTGTGTGTAACACACATACCACACCAGTGTACTTTACACACCACACACATCACACCACACCACACCACACACTACACCACATCACACCACACCACTCACCAAACCACACACGACACACACCACACCAAACCACACCACACCAAACCACACCACACATCACACCACACTCATCACCACACCATACACACCACACACTACATAACACACACTACACACCATATATCACACATCACACAAAATCACACAACACACTACTCCACACAGCCCACACTACACACACCACACCAAATCACACACCACACCACATCACATCACACACACCACCACACCACGCATTACACCACACACATCACACCACACGCGTCACACTACACAGCAAACAACACCACACACACCATCACACCACACCACACCACACACCACAAACACACCATACCACACAGCAAACAACACCACACACACACCACGACACCACACCACACCACACACCACAAACACACCATACCACACAGCAAACAACACCACACACACACCACGACACCACACTACACCACACACCACAAACACACCATACTACACAGCAAACAACACCACACACACTACCACACCACACTACATCACACACCACAAACACATCATACCACACAACAACACTACACACACTACCACACCACACTACACCACACACCACAAACACACCATACCACACAACAAACAACACCACACACACCACGACACCACACTACACCACACACCACAAACACACCATACTACACAGCAAACAACACTACACACACTACCACACCACACTACACCACACACCACAAACACACCATACCACACAACAAACAACACCACACACCACACACACCACCACACCTCACCACACCACACACATCACACCACACACACCACCACACCACACACACACACACACAATACACAACACACGCACCACACCAAACACACACACTACACACCACACCACACCACACACACACACCACACCACACCACACCACACCAAACTACAACATACACCACAAACACACCACACACACCACCACACCACACCAAACACCACACCACAACCACACCACACACACCACCACACCACACACACACACACACCACACACACACCACACACACACACACACACACACACACACACACACACACAATACACAACACACGCACCACACCAAACACACACACTACACACCACACCACACCAAACACACACACATACCACACCACACCACACCACACCACACACACACACACCACACCACACCAAACTACAACATACACCACAAACACACCACACACACCACCACACCACACCAAACACCACACCACATCACACCACACACGCCACACAATACACACACACACACACACACACACACAACACACGCACCACACCAAACACACACACTACACACCACACCACACCACACACACACACCACACCACACCACACCACACCACACCAAACTACACCACACACCACAAACACACCACACACACCACCACACCACACCACACACCACACCACACCACACACGCCACACAATACACACACACACACACACACACACACACACACACACACACACACACTACACACCACACCACACCACACCACACCACACACAACACACACCACACCACACCAAACTACAACATACACCACAAACACACCACACACACCACCACACCACACCAAACACCACACCACATCACACCACACACGCCACACAATACACACACACACACACACACACACACACACTACACAACACACGCACCACACCAGACCACAGACAACACAGAAAAGCAGAAGAGCCAACCTCAGCAACAGAACTCAGCTTCCGGACGAGACAGTGATGACCTCATTTCCTGTGATGATGATGACGTAGCTTTCCGTTTCCCCCCTACTCGCCCACCGGAAATGCGGCAGTGCAGGAAGTATGACAGTCATATGAGTGACCAGGAGCAGGCTGTCCTCTTTTTGATGCACACTTCCACGGCATTCTGCGTCCAGCGAGCACAGTCCAAACTGTCTTCGGTTGGGACAGTGAGTTGATTGTGAAGTGAGAACAGAGCTGCGTCTTGTTTGCTTTGCTGTCTCTCTGTGTCTGTGTCTGTGTGTATCTTTGTTTCTTTTTTTTTCTTTTTCTACAGTGCACTAGCAGTGAGATTTGTTTTTTCGTGGTTTTCTGTGCAGTGGGTAAGTGATTTATTGTTTGTGTTGGCTAGTATTATATTGTTTGTATTGTGTTATAGTGCATTATATTCTGTTGCATTGTATTGTATTGTATTCTATTCTGTTCTATTGTATTGCATTCTGTTGTATTGTATTCTACTGTGTTCCTTTCTGTTGTATTGTACTGTATTGTATTCAGGTGAATTGTATTCTATTGAATTGTATTCTATTGCATTGTTTTGTATTGCATTCTCCTGTGTTGTATTCTGTTATATTCTAGTGCTTTCCTTTCTATTGTATTCTACTGTACTGCATTGTCACAACAGATTTATCTCTGTGAAACTCGGACTGCTCTCCACGGAGAGATTGCCTTGTCACAGTACAGCACCACCCGGCATTTTTTTTGTTCAGCCTACAAATGTAGTTGGTTTCATAGTCAAACGGAGGGGCAGGAGTCTATGTTCAGTATCCAGGAGGCAGAGAAGAAAAGATCTGCCTCGCTACCGGCCTGTACTCCACCAATTACAGAGCCGAAGCAGAAGCCTTGAAAACAGCAGCAGCCCACATCGAGGTCAGCCCCTACGCCAGCCACAACGTTGTCTTCCTGACCGACGCCCTGTCCATCTTTCAGGCCCTTTGGTCCAACAGAGATCCAGAAGTCAACGAAAGAGCAGATGGACAGGTCTACCAGCTACTCTGAATCAAAGACCATCTTTAAGGCCAAGCTGCAGAACAAGTGGAAGCAACAACATCCACGCCACAACAGAGCAGGCCCATACTACCTGCTGACTCGTCGAGAGCAG
>NC_134885.1:9052606-9070106 GCF_041734735.1 Babylonia areolata | reverse complement strand
TTGCACTACAGGCTGGCTACCTGGGTAGAGCCGACTGACGGCTGCCACTGGGCGCTCATCATTCGTTTCCTGTGTCATTCAAGTAGATTTCAGGCAAACACACTAACGCACTCAGACAGACATGTATTAAAACAACAACAACAAAACTACCGTGACTACTACTACCACTTCTACTACTAACAACAACAACGACAACCACAATAATGACAATAATAATGCTGAGGTTTGCTGATATTATCAAGATATCTGACGAATCGACAAGGGAAGCAATTTGTGGCATGAATTGTGTGCGTACTTTGTCTCTGTCACCATGCACACAGACAGACAGAGGTACATACGTACACATATACATAATATACATATGTATATATATATTATAGATATATGTGTGTGTGTGTGTGTGTGTCCGTGTATGTTCCGTGCGTGCGTCTGTGTGGGCCTGAGTGTGTGGGTCAATGTCAGTGTCTGTACCTTTTGTGCTCATACTGTGTTGAACACAAACTGACAACAACAACAACAGCAACAACGACATAAACAGCAACCACCACCACCACCACCACCACAACAAAACCACCACAAAAATCCACACATAAAAACAAAAGCAAAAACAACAACAACAACAAAACCCCCAAAACACACACACACAAAAACAACCCACCGCTGATTACAACACTGGCTTGTTTCGTGTTGTGTCAGCAGCAAGTTTCGCTGATTACAACACTGGCTTGTTTCGTGTTGTGTCAGCAGCAAGTTTCGCTGATTACAACACTGGCTTGTTTCGTGTTGTGTCAGCAGCAAGTTTCGCTGATTACAATGGCTTGTTTCGTGTTGTGTCAGCGGCAAGTTTCGCTGATTACAATGGCTTGTTTCGTGTTGTGTCAGCAGCAAGTTTCGCTGATTACAACACTGGCTTGTTTCGTGTTGTGTCAGCGGCAAGTTTCGCTGATTACAATGGCTTGTTTCGTGTTGTGTCAGCGGCAAGTTTCGCTGATTACAATGGCTTGTTTCGTGTTGTGTCAGCGGCAAGTTTCGCTGATTACAATGGCTTGTTTCGTGTTGTGTCAGCGGCAAGTTTCGCTGATTACAATGGCTTGTTTCGTGTTGTGTCAGCAGAAGGTTTCGCTGATTACAATGGCTTGTTTCGTGTTGTGTCAGCGGCAAATTTCGCTGATTACAATGGCTTGTTTCGTGTTGTGTCATACTACCTTCTTCTCACAACATTGTATTTTTCTGTGAAAATTGATAATGCTTCGCCACAGTGTAGCGCCACTCATTCGTTTTGTTTTTCCGCTTCCTGGTGTGAATGATTCACCATTAAACTGCTATCATTTCCGCTTCCTGGTGTGAATGATTCACCATTAAACTGCTATCATTTCCGCTTCCTGGTGTGAATGATTCACCATTAAACTGCTATCATTTCCGCTTCCTGGTGTGAATGATTCACCATTAAACTGCTATCATTTCCGCTTCCTGGTGTGAATGATTCACCATTAAACTGCGATCATTTCCGCTTCCTGCAAAACTCGCAAAACTGACCCACATGACGGCACTCGGTACCCCCTTACAGATCGTGGTCACCGGCCGAAGATTCGAACCCCCCTGGAACTCCACTGTGACTGTGGACACCCTCGACTTCCTGCCCCGCCCCTGCAACGCCTGGACACCCCCTTCCACACCCTTACCACCACCACTATCATCCTCCTCCCTCTCCCCCCCAGTCACCTCCCCCCAGGGGTTGCAGCATTGCTCTGAGACGGGTGAGCTGTATTTGGCTTGAAAGATCTTCATTAACTAGGAACACTTGAAGTATAAATATATCTTTAATAAAAGAAAAGATTCTATGTGAATTAAATGATAGTGCATTTGTATAGCACTTTAAAATGTCCCAACACACGCACTCACACACACACACACACACACACACACACACACACACACACACACACACACACACACACACACACACACACACACACAAACACACACACACACAAACACACACACACACACACACACACACACACACACACACACACTATCAATACTACCGTGACTGGAAACTTGATGTAAACATGCACAAAAACAAATATGTTGATATTCAATACAAATATAAATCTGAAGATGTATTTCATGATTGGAAGCAGACATATTTGTGTTGTGGATTCGTTCAGTATTTAGGGGTAACTTTCAGCCCAAACGGAAGAATTCCTTGCAAGTAAGAAAGCAGTGTATGAAATAAAACAAAGGGAAATCTTTTCTATAATGCAAACATCTAGAAATCGAACTTTGCCCATGGATGTTACTCTTAATTTGTATCGATCAATGGTTGTCCCAGTTTTATTATATGGTTTTGAAATATGGAGATATGAAAATATCAGTGTCCTAGAGAAATCGCAGTTAAAAATTCTTAAAACGTTAAAAAAACAAAACAAAAAGAAACAAAAAAAAAAAACACACCAAAAAAACACACAAACCAACAACAAAAAAACAAACAAACAAACAAAAAAAACAAACAAAAAAAAAAAAAAAACCAACTGAAGAGAAGTCGATTGAATAGCTTGATATAAGGTGAAATTGGAATATAACCACTTTCAGTCCAAATCTCTGTGACGGGCGCAATAGCCGAATGGTTAAAGCGTTGGACTTTCAATCTGAGGGTCCCGGGTTCGAATCTCGGTGACGGCGCCTGGTGGGTAAAAGGTGGAGATTTTTCCGATCTCCCGGGTCAACATATGTGCAGACCTGCTTAGTGCCTGAACCCCCTTCGTGTGTATACGCAAGCAAAAGATCAAATACGCACGTTTAAGATCCTGTAATCCATGTCAGTGTTCGGTGGGTTATGGAAACAAGTAAATACCCAACATGTACACCCCCAAAAGCGGAGTACGGCTGCCTACATGGCGGGGTAAAAACGGTCATACACGTAAAATGCCCACTCGTGTATATACGAGTGAACGTGGGAGTTGCAGCCCACGAACAAAGAAGAAGAAGAAGAAGAAGAAGAAGTCCAAATCAAATCGAGACAAATTAGATTTTGGACGTCTCTCGTGTCTGGTGGTTTAGAAAACCCCCCCCCAACTAATTTCAAATATACAGCATACTATATGATTTGTACAGAAGAGGGGTTTACAGATCAGAATGGATTAGTAATCTACACCAGATTTAAGTTGAAACTGGATTTTATTGTATTTGGGAATCACGGACATTTTATTTTTGTCGTAATGTCATTACTGCTTTGAAGGATTACTGAAAAGATATGGTCTGAATTTTTTTAAACCAAAGTACATGTATATTTAATAAGTACTATAAACAGCAATTAGAAAACTATATTGGTCAATTGCCAATGACAACCATAAAATTTAAACTAAATAATCACTGTTGCCTATTGAAGAGCCGGTAAATGTTATTCCAATAGAATACCTTTTCTGTTAAAAAAAAAAAGGTTGGTGATTAATTTCATTTTATTACGGTGTGTCCAGTTTTTTTTGTCTGATATTCGTTAAAGGTTGTTACCTGATAAATACGTATGTGTGTATGTGTGTGTGTGTGTGTGTGTGTGTGTGTGTGTGTGTGTGTGTGTGACAGCGGTGTGTTTAGATCGCAGCCGTCGACACTGTCAATGGAGTCTAGACAGCCAGCAATGGTACACGAGTTGTAAGTGGTGCCTTGTTTTTCACTGATAAACTTTGATGCGGGTGAACTAAATAATGTGTGAATGGATCGAAAAATGAAACATGAAGGAAGGAAGAAAGGAAGGAAGGGAGGGAGGGAGGGATGGAAGAAGGAAGGGGAGAAGGAAGGGGGGAAAGAAGGAAGAAAGGAAGGAAGGAAAGAAGGAAGGAAAGAAGGGAGGAGAAAGGAAAGGAAGGGAGGAAAGAAGGAAGGAAGGAAGAAAGGAAAGAAGAAAGGAAAGAAGGAAGAAAGGGAAGAAGGGAGGAAGAAAGGAAAGAAGGAAGAAAGGAAAGAAGAAAGGGAAGAAGAAAGGAAAGAAGGAAGAAAGGAAAGGAGGAAGAAAGGAAAGAAGAAAGGGAAGAAGAAAGGAAAGAAGGAAGAAAGGAAAGAAGAAAGGAAAGAAGAAAGAAAGGAAAGAAGGAAGGAAAGAAGGAAGAAAGGAAAGAAGAAAGGAAAGAAGGAAGAAAGGAAAGAAGAAAGGGAAGAAGAAAGGAAAGAAGGAAGAAAGGAAAGAAGAAAGAAAGGAAAGAAGGAAGAAAGGAAAGAAGAAAGGAAAGAAGAAAGAAAGGAAAGAAGGAAGGAAAGAAGGAAGAAAGGAAAGAAGAAAGGAAAGAAGAAAGAAAGGAAAGAAGGAAGAAAGGAAAGAAGGAAGGAAAGAAGGAAGAAAGGAAAGAAGAAAGGAAAGAAGAAAGAAAGGAAAGAAGGAAGAAAGGAAAGAAGGAAGAAAGGAAAGAAGAAAGGAAAGAAGAAAGAAAGGAAAGAAGGAAGAAAGGAAAGAAGGAAGAAAGGAGAGAAGGAAGGAAGAACTGTCAATGGAGGAAAAACAACAGGCGGTTGTACAGAGTGGTCTTGTTATTAAGTGATAAATATGAGAATTAATGAGCAAACGTGTGAATGCATGGAGGAATGAATGAATGAATAATTGGTGTATTATATGATATGATCTGATATGATGCGGATACTTAGCGCTTATCGTAGGTCAGAGACCAAGCTCTAAGCGCTTTACAAAAACGGAGTCATTTACACAGCAGACTGCCAGCCTGGGAAGAGCCGACTGACAGCTGCCATTGGGCGCTCATCATTCGTTTCCTGTGTCATTCAATCTGGTTTTAGTCACGCTACATATATACACTCGTACAGACAGGTGACATTTTACGTATATGACCGTTTTGTTCATTTTCTCCGCCATGTATGCAGCCATACTCCGTTCCGGGGATGTGCATGCTGGGAATGTTCATGTTTCTATTAACCTACCGAACGCTGACATGGATTACAGGATCTTTAACGTGCGTATTTGGTCGTGTGCCTGCGTATATACATGAATGAATGAATGAGTGAGAGAAGGAAGGAAGGAAGGACTGCTAGGGGAAGAGAGACAGCGGGCAGTAATGCATTGACAGTGAGTAAGGCTTTGTTCTTAGCTGACAATGAACGAGCGCGCATATGTGTGAGTGTGTGCGTGTGTCAGTGAGTGAGTGATTCATATGTGATGGGGTCTCCCGTCGGACCGACGGATGAGTAGGCAGGCAGGCTTATCTGTCGGTGTGTGTCCTCATATGGGAGAAGAGGCCGATTCGGGATGCGCAGCACTTCCCACAGGTGTTGCAAGGGAAAACGTCTCCAGAAGTTGGGCCCTGCTTCCTTCGCTCACGCTTCTCCTTAATGGCCAGCGTTCTCTTGTTTTCAAATGTCTTTATGCCACTAGAGCACAGCATCCTCCAGCGAGAGCGGTGAAGGGCATCAGTTTCCCAGGAAGCGATGTCTATGTCATAGGCTTTGAGGTTTGTCCTTGAAGTGCTTGCAGGGTCTTCCAAGTTCACGGTGGCCTTCCTTCAGCTGGCCATACAAAAGCGGATCCTGCTGTATGTCATGCGGACAACGTGTCCTGTCCAGCACATATATATATATAAAGAGAAAAAGAAAAAAGAAAACAAACACATCAATCTGTCAGATATTCCAAATTTTCGGAAAGATCACATTCCTTCCTCAAGGGATAAGTTGTTTACATGTTGTTTACATGTTACCATGGTCACTCTTATATATATATATCTGTACAGACATAACACGGAAGTACAAGGGGAAACGACGAAAGTTCCACACTGCCTATCTTCGGCATGATCTGCAGTCTGGCACTATAGAGAGTAGGTGGCTGTGTTCTTCAGTCCTCAACAGCACAGCACAGAGCCGTGCACGTGACTACAGTGACATGTATGTATGTATGTATGTATGTATGTGCGTGCGTGTGCGTATGTATGTATGTATGTATGTGTGTTTGTATATGTGTGTATATGGATGGATGGATCGATGTATGTCTGTCTGTCTGTATGCATGTATGTGTTTATGGATGGATGGATCGATATATGTCTGTCTGTCTGTCTGTCTGTATGTGTGTATGTATGAATGTGGTATGCAACTGGATCTGAATACGTCTATGTTCGCAAATCAGTCAGTCAGTCAGTCAGTTAATCAATCAGTAGTCAGTCAACCAATCAAACAATCAAGCTATTGTCATTATACATACATACTTCCTTTACCAACATTGTTTGATTCAAGTTTCATTTTTGCACATGTCTAAAAATGATTTTTTTTTTATCTGTATATTCTCAATTTGCATACTATTTCACACATCTCTACTTTTACATTTTCCTTAGCTTTTACTGGAAAACAACAACAACGACAACAAACAAACATGCTTATATATAATTATATTGTTTCGAATTAAAGTTAAGTATGGTAACAATTGATTGTCTTGAAGCTGTGTGTTTCAAATGCAACCATAGCAATATAATTTTCAAACGAGTGTCATCAGAAACTTTCTTGCTGCACAGACTCGTGCAGCGACGCACAGCAGCAGCAGCAGCGGCAGCGGGAATGGAGGGGTGCGTGCAGCTGTGGGTGTTCCTGCAGATGGGCCATGCCTACGCGTTTCACGTGCATCGGATTGAGGTCAACGGCACGTGCACACCGCTCCTCACTGTCAGCACACTGTGGACAGCGCAACACCGCTGGCGCTTTGTTAGTCTGCCTGTCCGTGCTGCTTCGTCGTCGTTCAAGGTGGTTTTTAGTCTTAAAGATCTTGTGTGTGTGTGGGTGGAGAGGGTGTGTGGGGTGTGTGTGTGTGTGTGTGTGTGTGTGGGGGGGGTGATGTTTTGTCAGTTTTCTATTTCGCGCATCTTTTTTCCATTTAAGGTTGTTTATTCTTTAAATCTTGTGTGTTTGGGTTGGGTGTGTATGTGGGGGGAACGGGGGGCAGGGGGGGGGGGGAGGTGTAGGGGGTCTTCTATTTCGCGTCACTTCGACATTCAAAGTGGTTTATCTTTTGAATCGTGTGTGTGGGAGGGGGGTGGGATGAAGTGGGGAGGGGTGGTGGTGGAGTTGGGGGTGGGGGGTGGGTGAGGGTGAGGGGGGTGTTTCGTACGTATTCTATTTCGCACCATTTCGCCATTCAAGGTGGTTTATTCTTTATATATCGCGCGCGCGTGTGTGTGTGTGTGTGTGTGTGTGTGTGTGCTTTTAATGATTTTTTTGTTTTTTTGTTTTGTTTTCTTCTGCTGTTGATGTTGATCTTGTTGCTGTTGCTGTCGTAGAGCAGCAGCAGTAGTAGTATTTGAAGCTGGTGTTGTCGTCGTTTTTCTTGGTATTATCATCGTTTTTGTTGTTGTTCGTTTTGTTGTTGTGTTGTTGCTGCTGTTGTTGTTACTGTTTTTGTTATCATTGTTGTTGTCGCTATTATTTCTGTTGTTGTTGCCGTTGCTGTTGCTTTTGTTGTTGGCAATCTTTGGCTGTTTGTATTCCATTTTGCACGTTTTTGTAGTGTGCCTGTTCGTCTAGAATGTGTTTGTTCTGTTTGTTAATGTCTTTTGATCTGAATCTTGGCCGCTTGTTTGTTTCCATGTTTTTTGTGTGTAAAGTTTGACTTTTCTAATGGGTTCGGGTTTTTTTTTGTTTTGTTTTGTTTTGTTTGTTTTCTTTTTGTTCTTTTGACAACACTTTTTTTTTTCGAATGGAAAGTGTAAAAGAAGTAGGTATATGTATGTTTCAATGCCCTTAGGGGGCACAGGAAATAAACTTTGCTAAGAAATAAACGGTTAAGACGATCATCTACCAATACAGAGAGTCCGTGAGAGTCTGGGTTCGAATCCTGCTCTTGCCCTTTCTCCCACGTTAGACTGGAAAATCAAACTGAGCATCTAGTCCTTAGGATGAGACGATAAACCGAGGTCCCGTGTGCAGCACGCACTTGGCGCACTGATAAAGAACCCATGGCAAAGGAAGTGTTGCCCTCTGGCAAAAATTCTGTGGCAGAAATCCACTCTGATAGGTACACAAATATATGCATGCACTTCAAGGTCTCACTAAGCTCGTTGGGATATGCTGCTGGGTCAGGCATCTGCCAAACAATTGTGGTGTAGCGTGTATGGATTTGTGCGAACACCTTGTGACGCCTCCTTGGGAGATCGAAACTGAAACTGATACGCTGTCCACAGATCCGAGTCACCTTGAAGCGAGAAGAGTGGTCCCACAATTCTGTGGTGGCTGTGGATTCTGTCAGCTACAAACAGAGGTGGCGCTGTCCTGTGGTGCTCCCTGCAGACGATGTGTCCTTTCCCAGCCAGGCTGCGTCATGTGTGACGTCACTTGAGGATCGGAAGGACGTGCCACGTCACATGCCCACTGCTTCCGCGTCAGGTCATTCCGCCCGCTCTGTGTGTGTGCGTGTGCGTCTTTATGCGTGCGTCTGTCAGTCTCTAGATTTCTTGTCTCTGTCTGTATTTATCACCGTCTGTATGATGCATTTTATGTCTGCCCGTATATCTCTCTGTCTCTGCATCGCACGAGCGCGCGTGCTTGTGTGTGTGTGTCAAGTCAAGTCAAGTTAAGATTTCATTTCATGATGGTAAATTGAATAAGCAAGAATGGCTTTTTTTACATCAAGCCATCAATGAAAAAAAAAAGTGCCCGTACACGTATACGTGTGTATGTGTGTGTGTGTGTGTGTGTGTGTGTGTGTGTGTGTGTGTTTTAGTTTCATTTTCTCAAGGCGCCACAGCGTTTAGACAAATCCATTTACGCTGAACCACATCTGCCAGCAACTTAATGCTTGTATGCCTATGAGGGTGGAGGGTGGATTCCTTGTACACAATTTCGCCAGAGGACAACGCTATTGTTGCCATACGTTCTTTCTCAGTGAGTCAGGTGCGCGCTGCACAGGGGACCTCGGACTAACGTCTCATCCAAATCACTGGGCGCTGAGTTTTGATTTTCCACTCAGACTTGGGAGAAAGGGCGAGAGTGGGAATCGAAGTCAGACCCGACGGGCGCAATAGCCGAGTGGTTAAAGCGTTGGACTGTCAATCTGAGGGTCCCGGGTTCGAATCACGGTGACGGCGCCTGGTGGGTGAAGGGTGGAGATTTTTACGATCTCCCAGGTCAACATATGTGCAGACCTGCTTAGTGCCTGAACCCCCTTCGTGTGTATATGCAAACAGAAGATCAAATACGCATGTTAAAGATCCTGTAATCCATGTCAGCGTTCGGTGGGTTATGGAAACAAGAATATACCCGAGCATGCACACCCCCGAAAACGGAGTATGGCTGCCTACATGGCGGGGTAAAAACGGTCATACACGTAAAAGCCCACTCGTGTGCATACGAGTGAATGCAGAAGAAGAAGAAGAAGAAGTCAGACCCTCACAGACACTGTATTAGCAGATCTTAAGTGCCTAAATAACTCAATCATGTTGTAGTCAAAATGACCAGGTTTCCACTGATAATAGCACTATTAAGCAGTTTTTAAAAAATAACAAAAAATCAACCACTCACCCTACAAACATAAAACACATACCAGTGGACAGATATAACAATGACTTTACTAAAAATGCTTACCTTAAGTGAAGGAACCACATTGTTTATATGATATAGGTAATCCAATATGATACATATTGGCAGGAAAACAAAAATTTTTTTTAAGACAGGTAATCCACTTCTTCATACTTTGAATCCTCCTACACTGGTTCAGTCACACTCCTGTACTCTTGGTTTGATGTGTTTATGATACTATTTATGCATGCTGCATGAAAAAAAGATATTTGATTAGAATATATTGGAAAAAAAATTAACAAAAAACTGACTGCTGCTTGCAGTCTTGAAACACACACTTTTTTTTTTTTTTACACAATGCACAGATTGTCCTCATCTATTTCCATCTCCTCGGGTTCTTCTCCATTAGTTGGAGAATCAGCCACTGCAACAAGCGCACGTGTTGGTGTCGAGTTTTGCTGACCAGTCATTCCGCCTTCGTCATCGTCAGTGTCCGCCACTTTGTCGTCGATTTTATCAGGAATATAGTCGGAATCAGAGTCCGAAATTTCGTCACCTGCATTGTCGAACAATCCAACAACAGCATCTTCATCATCAGACCCAGTTTCATGAATCAGTTCAAGTGCTTGAGCCATTCTTATGTTTCGCACGAATCGGTTTCGCCTTCGTGCCGCCATGTTGAAAACCATGTGCTGTTGTGATTTGCGGTTATTCGGTTTATGAACAAAGAAAACTAATACAGAACGAACGGACAACGGTCTAAGGGAAGGAACTCACAAGAAAAGTGTCTGAGTTATCTGGAAATTGTGAGTTATCGCCCTTAAAGTAAGATCGGTAACGTTAAAAAAAAGGTCAAAATCTGTTGTAACAATGCGTCCGACACGCTTTCAAGTGAGCGGAATAGTGTCGGAAATCGGCAGCCGACCAGACGTTGTTGAGTTTTTTTAACCGTTCTGCCACCTTCCTAAGTGCATATTGGGAGTATATATTGAGAGCATATTTGCATATTTTAGATTTCAGGAAGACCAGATCTGACCCCTTACCACTTGTCATTGAAGACAAACAAGTAGAGATCATCAGCGACTTTAAATTTCTCGGACTGATCATTTCCAACGATCTGAAATGGGAGAAAAATACGGAAAAAAATTGTTATGAAAGCACAACAGCGCCCGTACTTTCTTCGGCGCCTCAAAAAGTTCGGAATCAAAAAAGAAATCATGGCTGATTTCTACCGAGCAGTCATTGAAAGTGTGCTAACATTCGCTATCACTGTTTGGTACGGAAACATCTCCAAGGCAGAAGTTGCAGCCCTTAACAGAATAGTAAAAATTACCACCAAGATAACCGGGGCTGATCTACCTTCTCTAGAAGACATATATTATAAGCGGCTACTCAAAAAAGAAAATCAATCAGCCAGGACGAATCACATCCAGCAATCAACAACCATCTACCAGAAGATCTGGTCATCAGCCCCATCCACATGTGATGTGCAGCTTCTGTTCAAACGTGTGTGTGTGAGGGAGAGAGAGGGAGAGAGAGGGAGAGAGAGTTTGTGTGTATGTGTGCGGGTGCGTGCATGTGTGAGTATGCACAAGTTTTTATATTGGTATGCACTTGTATGTATCCTAATTTCTACTGTATCTGTGTTTGAATATGATTTTCGATTTATGTTCGTATCTTGTTATGTACTGTCCCCCCACCCTCCCCCGCCCCCCATTATTCCTTGTGACCCCGGTACACTTGGTAATAAAGACATATTCTATTTTATTCTATATTCTATTCTATTCTATTGTGCTGACGTGCGGTGCGTGCTTTTCTGTCAGGTGAGGAGGAGGATGTCATGTACCGGAAGTCCCAGCTGATCGTCAGGATCGTCGTCATTGTCGTCGCCGTTGTCGCTGTCACAGTCGTTGTTACGGTGGCGATCACGTGTCACCTGCGGAAGCGACGTGACAAATTGAAACGGTATTGTTACGTCATACGTTTCTGTGCAGGCATTTTTTTCAGATTTTTTTTTTTCAGTGAGAATGTCTGTTTCGCGTGTTGTTTGCTATGCCATGCCACTGTGTGTGTGTGTGTGTGTGTGTGTGTGTGAATATACTCTGTCCTTGACATTGTAGAGCGCCTACCTTTGCCGTGTCTTTAGTGTTACTCGCAGTCATTTCATTTTGATATAGCCCTCCCCCCCCCAACCCCCTGCGCACACAGATACAGGCAGACAGCCAACACCCCCACACACATACACACACACACCCACAGACAGACAGACACACAGGAAGAGACAGACAGGTGGCGGCAGACAGAGATAGACGCAGAAATACAGAATGAGCAGACAGACAGACCGAAACACACACACACACACACACACACACACACATGCACGCACAATGTAGCGTTGTGATACGTATTCAAGGTCAAACTGACGAAAAAAAAAAAAATGATATCACGACAGGGGGTCTGACATGGCGCCTGGGGAGCACGTTGAGATGAGAAGCATCAGAAATGACGTCACCAGTGAAGCCAGCTGGACGCGTGGTACGTTCCGTAGCCCTTTCTTTTCTTTGATGCCAGGAAACAACAGAACAATAAATAGAACAATAGCTACTACCACTACTGCTGTTGTTGAAGCTGGTACTACTACTGCCACTTCTATCACTGCTGCAACAACAACTGTTACTACTACTATCCATCCCTTTTATTCATACATGAAAAAAAAGCTTCTTTGCAATGCAGACTTTAAATGACGGAAAGTTATTGTTGACTTGCCTTTCCTCTCATTGATCTATTGTCTATTCACAACAAGGGGACTCAGACACGCGCAATAGCCGAGTGGTTAAAACGTTGGACTTTCATTATGAGGGTCCCGGGTTCGAATCACGGTGACAGCGCCTGGTGGGTAAAGGGTGGAGATTTTTACGATCTCCCAGGTCAACATATGTGCAGACCTGCTACTGCCTGAACCCCCTTCGTTTGTATACGCAAGCAGAAGATCAAATACGCACGTTAAAGATCCTGTAATCCATGTTAGTGTTCGGTGGGTTATGGATACAAGAACATACCCAGCATGCACACCCCGGAAAGCAGGGTATGGCTGCCTACATGGCGGGGTAAAAACGGTCATACACGTAAAGCCCACTCTTGTACATACGAGTGAACGTGGGAGTTGCAGCCCACGAACGCAGAAGAAGAAGAAGACACGCGCATATACATTCTTTTCATTTCACACATACACTCACACAATGGGTGTGGAGAATGGGTGAGGGATTGAGTGTAGGGAGCTAAATAAACGTACACTGGTTTTTCATTCATACCCATGTTTTTACACTTTAATTTATTGACCAGTCTGTACAACTTATCGATTCGCCCATGTTCAGAGAAAGTCTCTTCACTTTTTCCCACCCATTCTTTCTACAGATAAGGTATTTTCATATTCACTCACTCCCAGTCTGTGTATAAGAATAAGAATAAGAATAACTTTATTATCTCCAACTGGAGAAATTTGGTCAGGTGCATCATCACAACATAGACAAGTAAACAACATGGGGACCATAACTGTTAAAGTCAACAACAGCTTTTACGAATATTACGAAGACACAAATGTAAAAAAATATCACATACACCGTTTCATACATAATTGGTATTCTTAATGTAAAAACAGAAAGAATTAAGAAACATTATTTTGAATACAATTATAAGCATAGCTTACTGTATTGCACATTGATTATAATAGACAGATAAGATAAGAATAACGCCAATGACAAAACTCAACAACATCATCATCAACAACAATAACAATGACAAAAAACTCAGTAAGCAAACCCCTTTAAGAACTCCACTCTTCCTCAGACTGTTACCGTCTGGGGCCATATTCAAGAGACCACCGTGACTCCGGGTAAATGTGTACCTGGCGGGTAATCTACCTGAGGCGAGGAAAACTGCCCGAGGGTAAGCAATATCCAGTATCTGGAACACAAGAGCCTACCCCTGGGTCCACAAACTCGAATGCAATTTACCCTTACTACCTGCCCACGAAGCAGAGGCAAATATGGCGGATCCTTTTTGTTGAGGGGAAACAGGCGTGCTTTGCAGATAGCACGTGTTTTGCGAACTCGCTCGATAATACTCTGAACTGTGGTGCGATGAGAATTAATACTGAGAGCATGCGCAGAAGGGAAGCACCCGGGATTTTCATTATAGATGATGGGTTAGCTGCACGTGTCTTAATACAAAGTTAACTTAGCCTTCACATAAACTGTACTGCGGGGGTCCCTACCATGTCCAAGGTAACATGCAAAATGAATTTTCATCTTCAATACAGCCCCAGAATGTTGTCAGTACAAGAACCTATAGTGAGTGCTCTTTTGCCTTTGGTGTTCCTTATGTTTGGAACAAACTTCCACATCACATCCATTTACCATACTCAGCTTCTGCCTTCTGCTCTTCATTAAAAGCCATCTTTTCAAAAAAAGCTATCTATAAGCATTCTCAGTCTCTTTCTTCCACAATCCCTATCCGTGTCTGCTAATTCACTGTGCATGTGTCTGGTATGAGGGTGGGGAAGGGGAAAGAAAACTTAGAACTCAGAAATATTTTACCCCAAGGCCACCTGTTTGTAAAGGAGGTACGTTCATGCATTCAACATTCAAATTGCCGTAAGTAAAACCGAAAATGGACCAACATCATGCACACAAGATTTCGTAAGTAAAAAGTAGGCAAAGATTTTAGTTTGGTGAGAGAAAGAGATAGAGAGAGAGAGAAATGGGGATGGGGGAGGGAGACCGACAGACAGACACAGACAGAGGTCATGAATGCTTCTTTCATGTATGTATGATAGTCAGTCGTGTCCGACCATGACCATCAGAACAGCAGAGGAGGCAACTGCTGTTCCGACTATTTGGGCTAGAATTTGATTATAGTGGAGCGTGTCTTGCCCAAGTACATTCCCCACTCTCTCGGCCAAGAGGGTTTTAGGACAGTTGGCGTTGGGATGGTTCCCAAAGGCCAACTAGCCCACAAGGCTGCAGCACTAAGAGGCAGTGCAATTTTGCCTCCTAGTTTGAGAGTCATAGTCCTTCACAAAAGACTAAGCTTTAAATGGTTTCCCATTGACTGGAGAAACCATTGATTATACAGCTCTCACTTTGCTGTTGGCCCAAATGTAAAGTGCCCTGGGCTCTCACCAAAGGACACTGCACGAATGTACATACTCTACCTCGCAGCCTCCTCCTCTTTCTCCTCTTTGTCATCATCATTCTCATTATCCTCCTCCTCCTCCTCAACATTATCATCATCATCATTATCATTGTTGTTATTATCGTTATTGTTGTTGTTGTTTTATTATTGTTATTAATTTCATCATTATTACAATTGAATTTAAAAAAAAAATGTTGTTGTTATTATTATTATCATAAATTTTGCCATCATTTTATTTTATTTTAAAAATAAATTATCATTGTTGTTGTTTTATATACAAAAATACCCCCACTATGTGTACATTTACACCCCATTCTCAATGCAGATGCTCGCAGAGAAGCGGCTGATGGGTCTGAAGAGGATGACGTTGACAGCCTCATCGATGCCAGTGCCATCGCCACCTTCACCACCACCGACACCACTGTCTCCAAAGAGCCTGCTTCCAGCCACAAAGTACCGCATCATCATCATATCAATGTGCGCACATCCTACACCAGTGTGCACGTAGGTGATTCTGCTCCAGAGCACCACATGGTCATTAATACAGCAGCTGACAGCATCGTCGGTCCTCGCACGCACGATGGAAAAGAGGCATCTGGCGAACCAGTAAAAGTTGTATTCCTGAAACCTTCTGGGTCTGATCATCATCAAGAATTCACTATACAAGAACGAGAAGGAGGAGGAGGGACAGGAGAAGATGTGGGTAAAGGAGGAAGAGGTGCAGTTAGAGCAACGAGAAGGGGAAGAGAAGGAGAAGGAAGAGGAAGCAAAGGAGGAGTAGAAGATAGAAGGAGTGCAGTCGAGGCAGAAGGAGGAGGGGGAGGGGGAAGAAAGGAAGCATTCGAAGTAGAACAAAACAGAAAAACACAAAAGCAGACAGGAGAACGGAAAGCAGAAAGAGAAGGAGACAAAGAAAAGTACAAAGACGATGACAAACACAAGAAACAATTGTCTCCCGAAAGAAACCGGGACGAAACATCTGGAGCCACGAGCAAAGAAAGCAACGGCCGCAACACCAGTGACTACACAACGTCCTTCAACACCACCACAAGCCACCCGGAGCACCCCAGTGACCTCTCTTCAGATGCTTCCTCCATCACCAACACGGGTGACCAAACAGAGTCCTTCAACAACACTCCAAGCCACCCGGAACACCCCAGTGACCTCTCTTCAGACTCTTCCCCTATCACCAACACGGGTGACCAAACAGAGTCCTTCAACAACACTCCAAGCCACCCGGAACGTCCCAGTGACCTCTCTCCAGATACTTCCTCCATCACCAACACGGGTGACCAAACAGAGTCCTTCAACAACACCACAAGCCACCCGGAGCACCCCAATGACCTCTCTTCAGATGCTTCCCCTATCACCAACACGGGTGACCAAACAACGTCCTTCAACAACACTCCAAGCCACCCGGAGCACCCCAATGACCTCTCTTCAGATGCTTCCTCTATCACCAACACGGGTGACCAAACAGAGTCCTTCAACAACACCACAAGCCACTCCGAACACCCCAATGACCTCTCTCCCGATCCTTCCCCCATCACGCAACAAGAGCAAACTGCTAGAGGCACAGACGACGAAGGACGCTTTACTGACGAATCAGATGCTAAAAAAGTTCCGGACCAGGAACAAGACGGGGATTCCTCGTGGTCTGGTTGTGGCGGGAGCCAACATGAAGATGATTACGAGCGGTTCAACTTTGACAGGAGGGACGAAGGGAAGGGAGATGGCTGTGGAAGGCGGCGGAGGGAGAATGAAGTAGGAGGAGGAGGAGGAGGAGGAGGAGGAGGAGTGTACAGCAGCCTGTTCGTTGAGGAGGAAGGGGTTTACAGTGAGCTCCGAAGGAACTGGGCGCCTGAAGTGCTCATTGATGAAGTGTATTCACACCTGGACACTGAAACTGTAGCCACACCTGCACACTGAAAACTGGACAGTAAACGTTTTACGCATTATTTTTTCTTTGCAAAAAGTAAGGATTATTTAAATAATGGGGTTTGCTAGGGGGGAAAACATGTAAGCAGATCTTATTTTGGAGGTTGGGGTGGGTGGGATGGAGCAGGGGAGAGCAGTGGGGTGGGAGCTTGACACTGTTGTTGGATTTCCCGTCTCCCTTTAGGTAATGAAAAAACCAAAAAAAAAAACCCAAAAACAACCAACACCCCCCCCCTCCCCCCAGTAAAAGCAACAACAAAAAGAAAACAAGCACATAACGACGCAAAAACAAACCAACACCACCACCATCACCACTAACACGTTTGTACAACCTTTAGTCTTGTCTTCTTGCATTCTGAACACCAGGCACTTTTTTATGATAAAATATCAAGATGAATAAATAAAGTATGTTGCGTGTAATATCAAAATCAAAGAAAATTTGTCTGAATAAAGTATATATATATATATATATATATATATATGTATATATGTAAAAGCTTAAAGGATACATTCGTGAGCTAAACCTGTGCCATAATATTCGTGAGCTAATATTCGTGAGCTAAACCTGTGCCATAATATTTATCATTGTAAACATACATCCGGCATGCTGACAACAAGAACAACGATCAGAGATGTTCTCGTTTATTGACAATGAAAATTTTACTTGTCAGTTATTTGTTTGTGCGGCTTGGGTTTATCGTGAGTTGGTTGCGTCGTTTTCAGTTTCGTTTTCTTTTTCCAGGTGGCTACAAAACGTTTAGAGAGGTCCATAGACGCAACACCACATCTGCCTTAAAAGATTACATAGTTATGTGGCGATTTCATCACCAGTAATTTATTTTTTGAATAATTTTTTTGTTTTACCATTTGGGAAATG
>NC_134885.1:9045106-9050106 GCF_041734735.1 Babylonia areolata | reverse complement strand
TTGCACTGTGCTGAGCTGTGCTGTATTGCACTGTGCTGAGCTGTGCTGTATTGCACTGTGCTGAGCTGTGCTGTATTGCACTGTGCTGAGCTGTATTGCACTGTGCTGAGCTGTGCTGTATTGCACTGTGCTGAGCTGTGCTGTATTGCACTGTGCTGAGCTGTATCGCACTGTGCTGAGCTGTTCTGCATTGCACTGTGCTGAGCTGTGCTGTGCTGTATTGTACTGTGCTGAGCTGTGCTGTACTGTGTAGCGGTTTGCTGTGCTGTGCTTACTGTGCTGCACTATGCTGTGCTTTGCTGTGCTGTGCTGTACTATGCTGTGCTGTGCTGTACTATGCTGTGCTGTGCTGTGCTTACTGTGCTGCGCTTTGCTGTGCTGTGCTGTGCTGTACTATGCTGTGCTGTGCTGTACTATGCTGTGCTGTGCTGTGCTTACTGTGCTGCACTATGCTGCGCTTTGCTGCGCTTTGCTGCACCGTGCTGTGCTGTGCTTGCTCTATGTTTGTTGTGCTGTGTTGTGCATATCTCTATCAAATGCGCCTTGTGCTGTTGCGTTCTGATAATGGAATTGCATTGTATTAGAATGCGTTTTACTTGTCGTATTATTCCAAATTATATCATATTATATTATATCATATCATATTATGCTCTGTTACGTGATATCATATCATTTGTATTTGTGTTTGTCTTTTTTTTGTCACAACAGATTTCTCTGTGTGAAATTTGGGCTGCTCTCGCCAGGGAGAGCGCGTCGCACCACTGAGAGCGCCTCCCCCCTTTTTTTTTTTTTTATTTATTTTTCCTGCGTGTAGTTGTATTTTTTTTCCTATCGAAGTGGATTTTTCTACAGAATTTTGCCAGCCAGGGACAACCCTTTTGTTGCCGTGGGTTCTCTTACGTGCGCTAAGTGCATGCTGCACACGAGACCTCGGTTTATCGTCTTGTCCGAAGAATGACTAGCGTCCTGACCACCACTCAAGGTCTAGTGGAGGGAGATAAAATATTGGCGACTGTATCGTGATTCGAACCAGGGCGCTCAGATTCTCTCGCTTCCTAGGCAGACGCGTTACCTCTCTCCACATATATATACTATATTATATTGTAGTACCTTATATTGTATTATATCACATTATATTGTATTGTATGGTTTCAGGGTTGAATATTAGAATGCAATGTACTACTTTGCATTATATTACATTATATGACTTTGCGTTGTACTGTACCTCGTAGAATTCCAGCGTAGTGCGTCCTTTTGGCATTGAAATGCAGTATGTGGTATTGTACTTAACTATATTGGATTTCACTGAATTGCACTGCATCGTATTGTATTTCGTTGCATTGTATTTGATCGAGCGCTTTCTCATGCTGTGTTGTACTTTGAGGTCCATCCTTCTGTACGGATCAAAGACTTGGATAATGACTAAAAAGATGCCGTAGAAACCTTTATCAACAGTTGTCTGAGGCACATTTTTAGGAGGCGTTGGCCAGCAACATAAGGACTATTGTTTTTGCACGCCTCGTTTCAAATTCAGTGCAATGCTGGCAATACTTGTCGACCAGTTCCTGTTGACAAAAAGGGGGGGAACAGGAACAAGTGGAGAAACAGATCCTGAGACGAAAGTGGGGATGGATTGGCCATACCTTGAGGAAATCACCATCCAGCACTACACGCCAGCCCCTGACCTGGAACCCCCAGGGGGAGAAGGAAAGAGAGGACACCCCAAGAACAGCTGGAGGCGGGCACACTGAGGCAGAGCTAAAGAGGCTGGGATCCAGCTGGAGGGATGCAGAAAGGACAACCCACTGACACTGCAAGATAAAAACGGTAACACACGTAAACTCCCAATTGGACATATGAGTGAACGTATGTATTGCAGGCAACGAACGCAGCAGCAGCAGCAGCAGCAGAAAAAGACGAAGAAGAAGAAGAAGAAGAAGAAGAAGCAGAAGAAGAAGAAGAAGGAGGAGGAGGACGGGAAGTAGAAGTGGAAGTGGAAGTGGAATAAGAAAAGCAGAAGACGAAATAAGTAAGCAAGTAGTAGTAGTAGTAGTAGTAGTAGTAGTAGTAGTAGTAGTAGTGACAGCAGTCACACTAAAACCACGAATAAAAACAAAATATTAGCAGGCTGATCAGTGGGTTGTGGACTGAAGTGACCAGTCACCAGACGAATAAGGCACTGTGCTCGCTGCCCAAACAGCCCGGCCAGCGCGCACTCTCAAACCGCAATTGTGAGGTAGCACCCACTGGACTAAACATAGATGGATAGCTCACTGGCCAGGAAATCTGAAGCCAGCTGGACGCCATACTGAGACTCGTATCCGGCTGTCAGTCCGTTGAGAAGACGTCTGCTAACTGGTGGTAGTTTCTGTAACCGTGTATCTTCGATGAAATCGTGTTGTGCTTGCCCCTCACGAAATGCCGAATGTTGTGTCTTGATTGAAATCTGCCAATTGCTTATCTACCAAATTTATTAAAGGAAAACAGCACAGTGACATGCAGCAAACGTGCTGTAGAGGCACACACAGGAATGTCAGCTTGACTAACGCTTCGAGCGAGCGAATGCTTGCCGAGAAGCCAACTGAGCTCTCGGCTACATAATTATTTGAAGTTACCGCTTCGCGCTATACTGACACGAGTAGCAAAATGGCTGATTGAACACTTCCGCTGGCTTCAGTTAACAAAGGGGCTCAAAGAAGGAATGCGCTATCCACCTATTTTTAGAGCAGTGGATGGTTTCGCCCCCAAGGGCAGATTCTGGGCTGCAGACAATCCCACTGCCATTCACGTTGACGGAGCGTGGAAACAACTCCTCCACGAGTCTGGCTTCAGAACCGACAGTGCCCAGGGAATCACGTGGACCCGAAGCCCCAAGTCCGGCATGATGGGATTCCATGTCAGATTTGTTGTCCACGCATTTCTGTGATTGATTCGTCCTGGTGTGACAGCCTCAAACTCCCCCCCCCCCACCCCCCGCCCCCTTCACCCCTGCTGGATTTTGACCCGGGGTTATTTGTTACGGTTTTTCAAGACGGACACCTCCTCTCTAGTTTCAGTTTCAGTTTCAGTTTTTCAAGCAGGTGTCATTGCATTTGGACAGTCCATGTAACACTACACCACATCTGCTAGACAGATGCCTGATAGCAGCATAAGGCAACGTACTTTTCAGGCCTAGACTGCATGTACATATGATTGTGTACCTATCAGAGCGGATTTCTTTTTACATAATTTTGACAGTGGACAAGACTTTTGTTGTCATGTTTTTTTGTTTTTTTTTTTGTTTTTTTTGAGAGCGCCAAAAAAAATGCGTGCTGCACACGGATTCTCGGTTTATCGTCTCACCCCAATGACCGGACGTTTATTTTTTTTAATTTTCCAGTCAAACTTGGGAGAATGGGTAAGACATAGTTTTGCATAACGACCTAATATGATTAGACCAAGATAGGTTGTAATCAATGATTATCCCAAGAATTTATGATTATCAACTTCTTTCACTGGTTGACCATTTATGGAAAGGGGTGGTAGGTTGTGTGAAAAGTTTTGGCGTTTCTGTCTGGTGGTGATTATGAGACTTTTCGTTTTCTTTGGATAGAGACGCATGTGATTTAAAAAGGACCATTTAACAATGTCATTAATGACATAGTGTAGTATGATTTGTATGTATTGTTGTATCATCTGAAAACAACTCGCATAGGGCATTAATAAACAGAGACACATTATTTATATAAATAGAAAATATTATTGGACCAAGAACTGAGCCTTGTGGTACTCCATAATAGATTGTAAAGAGGATCGAGATTCATTAATAGATACAATTTATTTGTCTTCTGTCTGATAGTTAGAAATGAGGATATGAGTTCAAGTGGGAGGAAGAAGAGCGGCCGGCAGAGAGAGACAAAGAGAATGTGTGTGTGTGTGTGTGTGTGTGTGTGTGTGTGTGTGTGTGTGTGTGTGTGTGTGTGTGTGTGTGTGAGAGTTAGACAGGCAGACAGAGAGACAGATGGGCAGAGACAAGGAGAAAGAGACAGAGGGGTGTGGGGGGTGAGGTGGGGGGAGCGGATAGAGACAGAGACAGAGACAGAGACATACACACATAAAGAGAGAGAGAGAGAGAGAGAGAGAGAGAGAGAGAGAGTCAGACACACACATACACACACAGAGAGAGACAGAGACACAGAGAGAGAGACAGAGAGAGAACACTGAACACTGAACACGGAAATGTTTAATGTCATTAGCTGAAAAGCTCTGGTAACATAGCAGGTACAAATCAGAACAAAATGGTGCAAACAGATAAAATGGGACAGAAAGGGGGAACACACACACACACACGCACACACACACACACACACACACACACACACACACACACACACACACACACACACACACACAACAACAACAACAACAACAACAACACCAGAATTGAAACAACCTAAACTAATAAGAGACTTGCGACACTTTTGCACTTTGTCATTAGCTTAAAAGTACATGTGACAGCGGGGTAATGTGCCTTTTTTTCAGTCGTTCGTCTCCAAGGTTTGGACAGTACACAGAAAAGAAAGTACAGATAAATCATATAATAAATATTTACGCATGTCACATCGATACACATCATATCAATACAAACACAGACTAAATTACATATAAATCATATAATAAATATTTACGCATGCAACATCAAAACCCATCATATCAATACGAACACATAAAATAATTACTATGTCGAGATTGACCATCCAAATGTAGCCCTTCCTTTTTATCTATGATTTTTTCCTCATAGAATACATACTATTTTTAATGAATTAATAGTATTAGTATTAGTACCGATGATGGACGTTTCCGTATATTTATTGCCTCAGATACGTATTTTGCAAGTGAAAGTTTCATATCTTCATTTACTGTCATCAGTATACCGAACATATCTTTCGTCTGCGCTGGAGCTGTATTGAAAATGGTGCAGTTTTTTTCTCTCCAAAATTCATCGTATCTTTTGCAGTTAA
>NC_134885.1:9017606-9040106 GCF_041734735.1 Babylonia areolata | reverse complement strand
ACAACGACACCAGCGACAAAACTAGGAAAAGAAGAAGAAGAAAAAAAACCCCAAAACAACAACAAAAAAACAAAAACAAAACAACAACAACAAACCCAAATCCCCAAAACAGAAAGCTTTTCTGAACTTTTCCTTTCGAGTGTGCACACTAGTGATTTATTTTAGCGCTAGTTTTTGAGTCTCCTTGGATTTTTTTTTTTTTTTTTAGAAATCAAAACCGTGTTCTAAACGTTTCATCCAAGAACATACATGTCGAATTTGTTGGAGCGCTCTTTTTAAAATTTTTTTTTTATAGTCTTCTTTGGAATTAGCTGATGATTTTTTTGTTTGTTTACAATTCTTCTTTCATGAAACGACTTTCTTGACCGTAACCACACACACTGACGTAGCAGGTCAGGTCAGGATTTGAACTACTTGTTAACTCACTCAGTACGGCCAGTCCTCTCTTCTCCTCTACACAGACCCCTCGGATGTCCAGTGGGTGTCTCAATGACCCAACCTTTAGCTTCCGTCGTCAGAATTGTGGCATTCTTTGTCAACATTCACCTCTTCAGTATAAGAGCCTTCCGCTTGCAATATGTTGATGGTGGTAATTGGGGTGAAACGCTGTTAACGTCGTCTCTTTCGCCGTTCGTATGGAGAGAGTTAAAGTGCTGGATGACCTGTGGAAGATTAACAAACAAACAAACAAATTTCTTCTTCCTCGTTCGCCTCCCGTTAGAGCAAACAAACAAACAAACAAAAACAACACCATCAATAACAGACACAATACACAGCAAGACATTTAGGATAGCGAGTTCTTTACACCCAGAAAACTGACAAAAACAGGATAATGTGCTGTTCTGGTGTTAGTTCCTCCGCATCTTCTGAGCTTTGCGATTCGTTTTTAGTTTTATTATATATATATATATATATATATATATATATATATATAGCCGTGTTACTGAACCGAGTGGATCTATTAGGGGACGGTACAAAAGAACTAACTAATGATGATTTACTGTATCAAAGGATAGACAAGAATTCCCGCGCACAGGCCAGGAACATATAGAGGCCAGTCACAAACGGGTTTTTCTATTGTTTTATTTACAATAGTTATGAGAACATAAGAAAAGAAGACATAAACTAAAGGAGAAGAAAAAAAAGAAAAAAAAGAAGAAGATATAAGAAGAGAAGACAGTGTCTGAACAGACACAAGTAAACAGATGTCATTAAGCACATGGCAGCACAAGTGAATAGTAAAGCACATGTGCACATATTACATGGAAAGACTATCACTCGGGTTTAGCATAAGCAACAACATAAAATGCATATGTGTGAAGACCAAATGCTGACATCAAATGACATTTCTAATACACTTAAATAGTGCAGTTAAAGTGATTGAAGCTATGCTGATTTAGTGAAAGTACACTGACAGTATAGATTTGGTAAAGCTTATACTGTGTCAAAATGACTCAAATGAATCAGTTTATCATGTAGCACTATACTGGAGTAAGCCGTATAAGAGAGGGCATGATAACTAAATTGCAATTAACAGACTGATACATATCAGGTGGTTTTAACCAATAACTGATATTAATCCAACACTATCACAGCAGAATACTACACACATCTTAGAGTACTGAGCACACTGTAACTGTGAAACACTGTAGCAGTACAACTGATATTTGCATGTAAAATAATACATGTATAGTAAACAAGATAATAGAATCAGTGGCTTTGATATTATACTAGCAAACTGATAGACCAGATAGTCAGTGAAGAACCATCATGGCTTAACCATTAAGTGGTGAATGAACCCACACAAGTTATTGTTTCATCAAAGCCAAATATGAACATAGCTAAGCTTGTGCTCAACATTTAAATCTCCTCCGCTGAAGGAACATAACCTTCATCAGTGACAGCAAATTAGAAAGAACGCGTCATATGCACTCACTAGAACATTCTGGAACAAATTATCAGTGTCCCGAGACGTCATTGACTGTGACGTTAAGAAGAATTAAATGGAATACTGCTACGAGCATATGACGACATGGCGATTATTTAGATCAATCATAGCCGGGCTGTGACTAACATGTCAAAGCAATAACTGAACAAAGCAATGACTGAACATACTCATATGAACACAAGTACTGTGTCGAACAATACAATTTACAAATCAACTACACTAGTACTTACAGTGATACGTAGCGAGATGTCAGGCATTGTGGAAACACACACAACACACACTGCTTGCAAGAGAGAGAGAGAGAGCACCTCTGGTCAGATGACTGACCAGGTATGAAGTGACCACTCATCACTCACTGTGCCAATTTATGCAAGTTAAGCAGACTGCAAAGACAATCACGTGTGCTGCAAAGCAGATCGGCCCAAATCAGGCCAAATCTGAGAGAAACTGTGTTTCTTACAAGGTGTTCAGTGAGAGATTGCTAAATGATTCCTGAACCGATTTACATCGGATAAGTTGCAAAAGAAAGAGCTCAACGCCTACTTTCTAATGGGTATAAAATGAAGTGTTGATTATTTAAGATGAATTTATAATCTTGATTTAAGTCACCTGAAGAGGGTCAGTTTTAACAAGCTCATCAAGGAAAATTACAAACTGCGTTAAATCAGTTTAACGTAGGCAAACATAAATGGAATAGACTTAAAGATGGAATCACGACGATTCTGCCAGTATATTATACTTGTAGTCTACTGATCTGACAAAAGAGATATTAATTAAATACCATGGAGCAGAAACACAGACTCCAGCTTGGCCAATAGCATACCGCGAAGCTGGTTGAGGAGTAGGCTGTCTGGCGAGGAGGACAAAATGACGTAAGCGGCTTTTCGTTCAAACCAGGAGTGGCGTCACACATATTCTGGGCACTGGTTAGTTGCGAAAACTGTCGTCTGCTAATACAGCTTGTGTGTGAATCAAGTTTTGAAGCAAGCATAGCACTTGGTTACACACACACACACACACACACACACACACACACACACACACACACACACACACACACACACATATATATATATATAGTGCCTTTTTTGCAGTCATTTGACTCCAAATTTTGAACAATACAAGGAAAACAAAATACATGTTATCATAATATAGTAAATCATTTTAGTGTTAACAGAGTCACACATCACATGAATACATAAACCAAACTGCCCATCCAAATGCTACACTTTGTTTTGTTTGTTTGTTTTTGTTTTGTTTTTTTTATAATGTTTTTCTCTGATAGGACCTGCAAGAGTTCTTAATTGCTTAATGAGTATTGGAGCTATCCGTATATATATACTGCCTCTGCAAGTGAGAAGATCATATCATTATTTTTTGCCCTCAGTATGCTTAACACATCTTTTCTTTGTGCAAAAGCTGCATTGAACAGTTTTTTCGCATTTCTTCATGTCTTTTGCAATGTTTAAACTGAAACATTTTTCATCTTCTGGGCTGTCACAATGCATTGGACAAGGAGATGTTGCTGCTGCATCTGAATCAACTTTGTTGACATCAGTCCACGTGCTCTCAATCTAAGCCTGGCCAGGCAGGTTTTGTGCCATTTATTTGTTATGATCTTCTTCTTCTTCTGCGTTCGTGGGCTGCAACTCCCACATTCACTCGTATATACACGAGTGGGCTTTTACGTGTATGACCGTTTTTACCCCGCCATGTAGGCAGCCATACTCCGCTTTCGGGGGTGTGCATGCTGAGTATGTACTTGTTTCCATAACCCACCGAACGTTGACATGGATTACAGGATCTTTAACGTGCGTATTTGATCTTTTGCTTGCGTGTACACACGAAGGGGGTTCAGGCACTAGCAGGTCTGCACACGTGTTGACCTGGGAGATCGGAAAAATCTCCACCCTTTACCCACCAGGCGCCGTCACCGAGATTCGAACCCAGGACCCTCAGATTGAAAGTTCAACGCTTTAACCACTCGGCTATTGCGCCCGTCATTTGTTATGATCTATATACACTTCTCTGTTTGAAATACTTATGAATAGAATCTATCATAACTATCCTATTCTATTTATCCATGCCAGGTTTGTCTGTAACATACTATTTGTCTATCTTTGATTTCCGATATAAAACTGTTCTCGTTGGCATATCCAAACAAGTCCAAAGTCCATGTGCTGTTAAGGTTTCCTTCAAAATATTATGGGATACCCATTTACGTTCGCCCTTCTCCTCTTGCAGCAGCATTACCTTGAATGCTTGCATATATAATTTTGATGTTGGCAGCCTTGTCAGTTTGAGCCAGTGGTCTATGCATTATACATTATGATTTAATACATAATGGATATTTACCAGTTTTGTCCCATAATATCATGTTTGATGAATGTAATGGGGCACCAAGAGAGCGCTTGATTGTAAAAGTGTGTACTCTTTTCCCCCCATCTGGAATTATTGTGAGTCCTCATGTTTCAGCTTTATAGTTCAATACTGGTTCAATTGGTGTAACAAACATTTTCCAGAATAAATGCGCATCAGCCGAACGCATTCTCCCGAGGGATTTTATTAATTCCATCACGATTTTACTCTTTTCTGCTTGCGTCATCCCACGCAGACATCAAACCAAATTTCTGTTGTAAATAACATTCAAAGATATTCATATAGATTTGTTAATTTTGTTAACTTTATTTCCCTGTACCCATATTTCAGGAGGCGAAAGATGACCGCCTTTGCGGAGCATTATAACATTAGTCTTAACAATGTTTACTGTTAACTCTGGTCTATCCTTTTTCTCGCTTGAGAACATTTAATTAATATTGTAACCAATGAGTGTATCCAAGGAAAGAACACCATCATTAGCAAATAACATCAAATCAATTCTGTTGCCCTATGTATCATTGGGATTCCATATCTGCCCTTTTCCGACAACTCAACGGCAAGTTCATTAATAAAAGAACAAACAAGAAAACAACTGAGGGCTTAGCAGGCAACCTTGTTCAACTTCATGGGCATTGAAAAAAAGTCGGAATAAATACAATTTGTCAAGACCACATGCCACCACAGAATCGTAGATGCTTCTAAAGGCCATGTACAACATTCCACGTGCCCCAGATTTTCGGAGATTTTGTCACAGATTATTATGTTCACAAACTCGAACGCTCTTCGGAAGTCTGCGAATGCTTCGTACAGCTTGGTCTTATGTAAGAGGTGAATTCGGACCAGAGAATATAATAGTGAATATTATGGTCGACAGTACTACAGCCTGCTCTAAAGTCAGCCTGTTCTTCGTTTTTGGTTTGTTTGTTATTGTTGTCTTCTATTACTGTCCATATTATAGGAAAATCAAATCTAAAACGCATGTATACACTTTACTAATTGTTTTTGTTTGAACCACTCCTCTGTAATTGTTGAGATTATTTATGTATCCTTTTTATGAATAGGAGACACAGAGAGAGAGAGAGAGAGAGAGAGAGAGAGAGAGAGAGAGAGAGAGTGGGGGGGGGGGGGGGGGGCAGGCAGATACAGAGACAGAGGTGGGGTGTTCATCTGCGAGTGATTTGAACCTCGGGCTTGTGTTTTTTTTTCCGATTCCAACAAGGGTGCATTATGTTTTCGGCCATCGCTTGACGATTAAAATAATTAAAATTGACAGTCTTGTGACCAAGGTAATTTCTCCCTCACACGCACATGCGCGCGCGCGCGCGCGCGCGCACACACACACACACACACACACACACACACACACACACACACACACACACACACACACACACACACACATATCCATGCAACATGTGCATGCGTGAATTCACAAACACACACACACACTCACCCACGCACGCACGCACGCACGCACGCACACAGACAGACAGACAGACACACACACACACACATGAATTCGTCTATCACAAATGATAAAAAGACGTAAAACGAAAGAACGAACGACTGTACAATCAAAAACACAGACGCACGCACACACAAACAAATGCGCGCGCGCGCACACACACACACACACATACACACACACACACTAACACGCACACAATCGACCAAGCAATCTCCGTAACTTTAGACGATGGTTTGCCCCCAGCATACATTCTATGTGACAATTTTAATTGTCTGTTTTTTTGTTTGTTATTTCGTTTTCGTTCTATTTTTGTTCGTGTGTGATTAATGGATGATTGAAATTTCACCGTTTTGGCTGAGCATGTGTGTGATGGAATCCTTTATTGATTAAATCATGAAATTGGATGGATGTGAAAAAAAGAAAGAAAGAAAGAAAGAAAAAAGAAAGCAAAAAGGGGTGTTATAAGTATCTAAGTGACAACAGCAGCGACTTGACAACCCATAAGGGGTTAGCCTTCGGGGAGCGGTTTTTTTTAACCCCTTAAGGGTACACTCATCAATGAGAGGCTGTTGTTGCCTGCATAACGACGACGGGTGCAGTGGTCAAGTGGTTAGAGAGTCTGATTCTGGCCCGTGTTCGAACCTCTTCGCAGCTGATGGGTTAAGGGTGGAGACAGATCCTCGGCATAAAGTGGCACGACAGGGTCTCAAACCTCCAGGTCCTAGAGAGGAGCGCCCTGCCCAGCATCCAAAGCCTGTTGACCCAGTGCCAGCTACGCTGGACAGGACATGTTGTCCGCACGACAGACAGCAGGATCTCGAAGATGCTTTTGTATGGCCAGGTGAAGGAAGGCCAACGCGAACTTGGAAGACCCTGCAAGCGCTTCAAGGACACCTTGAAGACAAACCTCAAAGCCTGTGACATAGACATCGCTTCCTGGGAAACTGATGCCTTTGACCGCTGTCGCCGGAGGATGCTGTGCTCTAGTGGCATAAAGATGTTTGAAACCAAGAGAACGCTGGCCATTAAGGAGAAGCATGAGCGAAGGAAGCAGGGCTCAACTTCTTGAGATATTTTCCCTTGCAACACCTGTGGGAAGTGCTCCGCATCCAGAATCGGCTTCTTCTCCCGTATGAGGACACACACCGACAGATAAGCCTGCCTGCCTACTCATCCGTCGGAACGACGGGAGACTCCATCAGTTCCGATCTCCCAGGTCAACATAACTGTGTGCAGACCCGCTAGTACCTGAACCCCCTGTCGAGTGTATACGCACGCAGAAAAACGAAACACGCACTTCATAGATCCTATGATCGATGTCCGCGTTCTGTGGAATGTTGAAACAATGACATGCCCAGCATATGCACATCCCCGAAAACGGAGTATGGCTGCCCATATGGTGGTTTGTGAATAAAGTAAAATATTTTTAATGGTCATACACATATTACATGTGTGATTGTGTGTGATTGTGTGTGTGATTGTGTGTGTGTGTGTGTGTGTGTGTGTGTGTGTGTGTGTGTGTGTGTGTGTGTGTGAGTGAGTGCGTGCGTGCTTGGTGTGTGTGTGTGTATGTGCGTGCGTGGTGTGTGTGTGTGTGTGTGTGTGTGTGTGTGTGTGTGTGTGTGTGTGTGTGTATGTGTGGGAACGCGCATGTGTGTGTGTGTGTGTGTGTGTGTGTGTGTGTGTGTGTGTGCCAACGCGCATGTGTGTGTGTGTGTGTGTGTGTGTGTGTGTGTGTGTGTGTGTGTGTGTGTGTGTGTGTGTGTGTGTGTGTGTGTGTGTGTGTGTGTGTGTGTGTGAGTGTGTGTGTGTGTGTGTGTGTGTGTGTGTGTGTGTGTGTTTTGTCCATGGCTGTAACCTGACTGAATGACACAGGTAGGCAGCCCTGTTGCGCAAATGACTCCGTGTTTGCAAAGTGCTAAGAGATAGGTCTCTGCAGAACCGAGGAGAGTCACTGTATAAGTATCCGTTCCACCACCACCATCAGCTGAGACAAGATTGTCTAATCTGTCTGCCCTGATATGTCCTAAGTGGTCGGCTGGGCTATAAACAACATGATTTAAATTTGAATGACAAGATAGAACTTAAAGGTCAGGATGTTAGTCAGTGATATCTTAACTAGACTTCTTCCCATCGGAAATTTTTGATAATGCTGCTGATCATTGACATTAATTACATTAACTCTCTCCATACGAACGGCGAAAGAGACGACGTTAACAGCATTTCATCCCAATAACCATCATCAAAATATTGGAAGCGGAACGCTCTTATACTGAAGAGGTGAATGTTGACAAAGAATACCACAGTTCTGACGACGGAAGCTAAAGGTTGGGTCATTCAGACACCCACTGGACATCCGAGGGGTCTGTGTAGAGGAGAAGAGAGGACTGGCCGTGCTGAGTGAGTTAACTTGAAAATATATGCAGAAAGAAAAGTCTCTTTCCTGCTTCAAAATTCATGCCACGCTGCTCAAAATTCACCAAGGTCTAGCTGTCAAGGGGTTAAACATTTCTGAAGTGACCTTTCAGGGGGGCTAGCCTGGTGATTGCGTCGTTTGGAAATTGCCCTTGGCTGTAGCTCCCAAATGAAGCAACGTGATCGCTTCCAGTTTTTCTTAACCTCGTGGAAAATGGCATGCAGCGAATCTGGCAAATTTGAAATTGATCGCAGAAAATTAAAAAAAAAGAAAGAAGAAAAACATGTATTTTACAGCGTGTGTTGGGTTCACTGTCAGGAAGACAGACAGACAGACAGACAGTCAGACAGACAGACAGTCAGACAGGCAAGACATACAGACAGACAGACTTGAAGGATGACAGAAAGACAGACAGACAAAAACAGACAGTCAGATAGACAGACAGACAGACAGACAGACACAGACAGACACAGACACAGACACACACACACACACATGCACACACAAACACACACACACACACACACACACACACACACACACACACACACAGAGGCAGACAGACATCCAGACACAAGGGCAGACACAGACAGACAGACAGACAGACTGATACACACATATATAGACAGACAGACAGACAGACATGCATGCAGGCAGGGAGGTAGACAGACAGACAGACAGACAGACAGGCAGACACACAGACAGGCAGAAGAGCTAAAGGGCGATGCATATGCATGACAAGAGTATAGCATTTATGTCTCGCGAATTCATAGACGACGACAGTTTTTTAACTCTCTCCATACGAACGGCGAAAGAGACGACGTTAACAGCGTTTCAGCCCAATTACCACCATCAAAATATTGCAAGCAGAAGGCTCTTATACTGAAGAGGTGAATGTTGACAAAGAATACCACAATTCTGACGACGGAAGCTAAAGGTTGGGTCATTGTGACACCCACTGGACATCCGAGGGGTCTGTGTAGAGGAGAAGAGAGGACTGGCCGTACTGAGTGAGTTAATGCTGGTGGTTCCGTTTTGAAAAATCATTTTCCCGTCTCCCAAATCAACATGTATGCATGCTAGGCCGTCTTATCAATATAACCTCCTTCGTGTGTCCGCACACTCCACAATGTACAAATCTATACGTACGCTAAGCTAAGACTGTCCCGGAATGTATGATGCCGGTTGGTGGAGAAGAAGAAGGAGGAGGAGAAGAAGAAGGATTGAAAGAAAGATAAGAAGAAGAAGAAGGAGGAGGAGGAGGAGGAGGATTGAAAGATCTTATGACCCACGAGCTCACAGAGAAAAAGGGTTGAAAGAAGAATAAGAAGGAGAAGAAGAAGAAGGAAGGAGGGTGTGGGGCAGGGTGTGTGTGTGTGTGAGGGGGGGGGGGGCGGCGGGTGGGGGAGGGGGGGGGGAGAAGAAGAAGAAGGAGGAGAAGAAGAAGAAGAATTGAAAGAAAGATAAGAAGAAGAAGGAGGAGGAGGAGGAGGAGGATTGAAAGATGAATAAGCAGGAGAAGACGAAGAAGAAGACGAAGAAGAAGAAGAAGAAGAAGAAGAAGAAGAAGAAGAAGAAGAAGAAGAAGAGAGAGAGAGAGAGAGAGAGAGAGAGACAGACAGACAGACAGAGAGACAGACAGAAGACCAAAAGGGCGATGCTTCTGCGTGCCTGGAGCACTGGATCTTATGACCCACGAGCTCACAGAGGACAACAGTTTTAACCCTGGAATGTTATGTCGGTTGTCGGTGGCTTGTGAAAAACAAAGAACACACCCCGCTTGCGTGAGTCCACCCCCTGAAAACAGGATGTGCTTGTTTAAATATAGGGCGTATAAACACCCCACTATGCACGTGAAAGCTCGCATAAATGAGTATTGGGGTTTGCAGCCAATAAACGTGAAAGAAGAAGAAGAAGAAGAAGAATGAGGAGGAGGAGGAGGAGAATTGAAAGAAGAAGAAGAAGAAGAAGAAGAAGAAGAAGAAAAGAAGAAGAAGAAGAAGAAGAAGAAGAAGAAGAAGAAGAAGGGAAGGGGGTGGGGGGAGAAGAAGAAGAAGGAAAAGAAGAAGAAGAGGGGGATTGAAAGAAGAAGAAGAAGAAGAAGATGATAATGATGATGAAGAAGGGGGAAAAGAAGAAGAAGAAGAAGAAGAAGAAGAAGAAGAAGAAGAAGAAGAAGAAGAAGAAGAAGAAGGATTGAAAGAAGAATAAAGAGAAGAAGAAGAAGGGGGAAGAGAAGAAGAAGAAGAAGAAGAAGAAGAAGAAGAAGAAGAAGGAGGAGGAGGAGGAGGAGGAGGAGGAGGAGGAGGAGAAGGAGGAGGAGGAGGAGGATTGAAAGATGAATAAGTAGGAGAAGAAGAAGAAGAAGAAAGAGAAGAAAAGGGAGAAGAAGAAGAAAGAAGAACAAGAAGAAGAAGAAAGAGAAGAAGGGAGGGGGGGGGGGAGAATAAAAAGAAGAAGGAAGGGGAGGCGGAGAAGAAGAAGAAGAAGAAGAAGAAGAAGAAGAAGAAGAAGAAGAAGAAGAAGAAGAGAAGAAGAAGAAGAAGAAAAAGAAGAAGAAGAAGAAGAAGAAGAAGAAGAAGAAGGAGGAGGAGGAGGAGGAGGATTGAAAGAAGAAGAAGAAGAAGAAGAAGAAGAAGAAGAAGAAGGAGGAGGAGGAGGAGGAAGAGGAGGAGGAGGATTGAAAGAAGAAGAAGAAGAAGAAGAAGAAGAAGAAGAAGAAGAAGAAGAAGAAGAAGAAGAAGAAGAAGGAGGAGGAGGAGGAGGAGGAGGAGGAGGAGGAGGAGAAGGAGGATTGAAAGAAGAAGAAGAAGAAGAAGAAGAAGAAGAAGGAGGAGGAGGAGGAGGAGGAGGATTGAAAGAAGAAGAAGAAGAAGAAGAAGAAGAAGAAGGAGGAGGAGGAGGAGGAAGAGGAGGAGGAGGATTGAAAGAAGAAGAAGAAGAAGAAGAAGAAGAAGAAGAAGAAGAAGAAGAAGAAGAAGAAGAAGAAGAAGAAGAAGAAGAAGAAGGAGGAGGAGGAGGAGGAGGAGGAGGAGGATTGAAAGAAGAAGAAGAAGAAGAAGAAGAAGAAGAAGAAGAAGAAGAAGAAGAAGAAGAAGGAGGTGGAGGCGGAGAAGAAGAAGAAGAAGAAGAAGAAGAAGAAGAAGAAGAAGAAGAAGAAGAAGAAGAAGAAGGAGGTGGAGGCGGAGAAGAAGAAGAAGAAGAAGAAGAAGAAGAAGAAGAAGAAGAAGAAGAAGAAGAAGAAGTAGCAGGAGGAGGAGAAGGAGGAGGAGGAGGAGAAGGAAAAGAAGAAGAAGAAGAAGACGAAGGAAAAGGAGGAGACACGCAGGCAGAAACCTACACCCCCTCTCCCAAACGAAACAGCGTGTTCATGCTTTTTGCATGCGTGGGTGAATATCTGTAACGGTCAGGGAATCGCCTTTACACATTTTGTTTGCGAAGGCACTGGAAGTGCACAGAAACCTTATCACGACAAAGCGCCATAATTTCAACAAGTATATCACTTTACTGAAAAAAGTAGTAGTAATGAAAATAATAATAATAATAATAATAATAATAATAATAATAATAATAATAATAAAGAAATAAATAATTAAGACAACAATGATGATAAATAAGCAAATAAATGTAAAACATGAAGACACACATTCACACATACCCCCACACATGCATAACAGATATGCACCAAACACGCAGTTTCTCAGATATGAAAGCACAGTCAAATACATATAAACGTACATGAGCTCCAACACACACACACACACACACATTCATTCATTTCTACTACCTTTTTCATATCATAATTATTATATATTTATTTATTTATTTATTTATTTATGTAAGCTTATCTATAATTTATTCACCTCTTTTTTCTCTTTTTTTTCTCAAGGTCTGACTAAGCGCGTTGGGTTACGCTGCTGGTCAGGCATCTGCTTGGCAGATGTGGTGTAGCGTATATGGATTTGTCCGAACGCAGTGACGCCTCCTTGAGCTACTGAAACTGAAACTGAAACTGAAAAAAAGAAGAAAAGATGATTGTAAAACCTACCCCCCCCCACCCCACCCCCCACACACACCCTCCATACACATACCCTCCCACCACAATCCCCACCCCTTCTTAGTGCCGGCTATTTCGTGGAGTTTTGCTCAACACCATAAAATATATAACTTATCATTATGATGATGATGACGATTATTATTATTATTATATTCACTGAAATCGCGGAAAGAACGTATGGAAGACCCGCCCCCTCCACCCCCCCCCCCCTCACCAACCCCCCACCACCCCCTCACACACACACACACACCCCTCTCGCCCCACACCCCGAAACCTTACTGATACCTACCTAACCATCCAACCAACTCCCCTAACCCCCCCCTCTCCTCCCACCCCTACACAACCCCGAACCCTCTCCACCACCCTCCCCCACCACCACCCTCACCCCCATCCTTGCTTCTTCTTTTTTTTTTTTTTTTTTTTTTTTGGCACGGTTGTCGTGAGTGTGTTCTTAGTCCCAGGAACCGGTCGGGTCAGCGAGGCATGGGTGGGGGGGGGGGGGGGGGGGGGGGGGGGGTCGTGGGGTGGGAGTCACCCCCCCGAAAGTGGCTTGGAGCGGCCATGTTTGCAGAAAGGATTAAGTCCTGGCCCTTACAAGACCTCTTTCTTTCTTTTTTTTTTTCTTTCTTTCAGAGCGACCCAAATCTTCTCCCCCCCCCTCCTCCCCCATCCCCTACCCGAACACACACACACACACACCCTCTTACCCCCCCCCCCCCTCCTCCCCTCCCTTCCCCTCTACGGGCTGCGTTATACTTTCACCCAGTCAGCGATGCGAGAGCAAAAGCAAACGCTTCAGGGTCGTATGACGCTGACAAGTTGTGGGGAGGTGAAGAAGGTGGAGGGAGGACGGGGGGGCGGGGGGGGGGGGGGCGGTGTTTCGGTAACCGTGTTGACTGAAAATCAACAACAACAAAAGAACTCCCCCCCCCCCCCCCGAAAAACAAACAAACAAAAAAGAAAACAACAACAGCAACAAACAACAACAACAACAAAAACAACAACAACAACAAAAACAAACGAACAAACAAACAAAAAAAACCCCAACAACAACGACGACAAAAAACCCGCTAGTATGTCTCTTCTATTGAAAAATCAAATTTCTCACACACACAAAAAAGGGGGTGGGTGAGGGGGGTGAGGGGGGGGGGGCTGAAAGGTGGGGAAGAGGGGAGAGGGAGGGGAAGTAGCGCTGGGGAAGGGGGAGGGGGGAGAAGAAAAGAAGAAAAGTCTGCATTCAGATTATACCACACGCAAGGAAAATTTAGTTTTTGGGAAACATGGTTTTGAGATCACCCCTAGACCAAAAAACTACGAAATCTATCGAATCGAGCAGTCAGGGAAGTTTCCTATCGCTATAGCTATTCGCCATACAGGCTTAACGATTTGGAAAATAATATTTTGTATAAGTATAGTCTTTTCCGCATGTGAAAACTGTTTATTGAAACCGTTACTTGTTTTGGCCTTGCCCTTGTTTCGAGGTGATAAGTTCAGGAAGCTCAATCACATTCATGCTCTTTTCTTATTCTTTTTTTTTCTATCTTTAACTCACTCAGTACGGCCAGTCCTCTCTTCTCCTCTACACAGACCCCTCGGATGTCCAGTGGGTGTCTGAATGACCCAACCTTTAGCTTCCGTCGTCAGAACTGTGGTATTCTTTGTCAACATTCACCTCTTCAGTATTAGAGCCTTCTGCTTGCAATATTTTGATGATGGTAATTGGGATGAAACGCTGCTAACGTCGTCTCTTTCGCCGTTCGTATGGAGAGAGTTAAATTTTTTTTTGTTTGGATCAATTTTCTGGCTGGCTCTGATAGTTATGTTTGTGACCATCACTATGAAATGGTGTACTTCACTACTTGTAACAAGTTTAAGATAACTGGGATCCTGTAGTTAAACTAAGTCTTATGCAACTAGTAGACAGTGAACTGTTAAAGTTGGAGGATAGTGTTTTAGTGTGTGATTAAAAAATATATGACACCCCCCCAAAAAAAAACCAAAAAACAAAAAAAAAAAAAACAACCAAAAAAAACAACAACAAAAAATAAACAAACAAAAACCAAAAACAAAACCCAACAACAAACAAACAACAACACCAAAAAAAGAACAACAAAAAAACAAAAGAACAACAACAACAACAACAAAACAAACAAACAAAAAAACAACAACAACGAATAAACAACACCACCCCTAAAAAAAAAAAAATCAAGAAAAATACCAGCATTTTACCACTTTTTTTTTTTTTTTTAAAGAAAAAAAGTTCAATATGCGAGCGAGCGAAATTCTCTGAATATCAGTGGTTAAATCATTCTTCACGACCTAGAATCGCGTCATATTTGAGTCAACAGTCGACAAGAATTAGGCCTAAGCATACTTGGCTCAACACCAACGATTGCAAACAGACATTTTCGATTTCAATCAGAAAGCATAACATAATATATCGTGCTTTCAGTTTTCTTTTATTGAAACTGAAAGGACTGATAATCGCACAAAGCATTGTCTGACTTGGCTAAAATCGATCATAATCAAATGTTACAGGAACCGTGCATCTGAACAAAAGTAGGGGGAATTCACACAAACATTTACCCCAAAAGATAGACAATGGAAGATTTTGTATCGATTAAAAAAAAGAAAAGAAGTGAAATCACTTTTCTTTGACACACACACAGAGACACACACACGACACACACACACACACACACACACACACACACACACACACACACACACACACACACACAAATCATCTTCGTAGGAAGTTCAGTAGGTAGTGGTGGTGTCCTGCGTCTCTTGATCACATCACAAACAGGCACACACCTGAACATCAGCAAAAATGACTCGGCAGCAGTACAGGGTCTCCTCAGGTGTGTGGCCCCCTGGCGACCTAACATCAGTGGTTCCCTGAGGACTGTCGGCGCTGAGACAGTGATGGACGAACCTGAGTGTGACTGAGAGAGTATGTCGCTGAAACTGTGAGGATGATGGGACAGTAAAACAACAAGCATGCATAAAAGAAAATGGAAGAACAATATTAAACAAGAAGAGAGAGAGAGAGAGAGAGAGAGAGAGAGAGAGAGAGGGAGAGAGACAGAGAGGGAGAGACACAGAGAGAGAGACAGAAAGAGAGAGAGACAGACAAACAGACAGACAGACAGACAGAGACAGAAAGACAGACATAGACAGAGCGACAGAGAGAGAGAAAGAGAGAGAGACAGAGACAGAGAGAGAGACAGAGAGACAGAACACTGAACACTGAATGTCATTAGCTGAAAAGCTCTGGTGATCACCAGAGAGAGAGAGAGAGAGAGAGAGAGAGAGAGAGAGACAGACAGACAGACAGAGACAGAGACAGACAGACAGACAGACAGACAGACAGAGACAGAGACAGAGAGACACAGAGAGAGGCAGACAGACAGACAGACAGACAGAGACAGAGAGAGACACAGAAAGATACTGACATTCTCATAATAATATTACAGCAAGCGTATGTGATTCCGAAAATAAATAGCCTCTCTTTCTTTCTATTATTGCAAGTGAATGACATTCTGGGAGTTGCCAATGAAAGCACCGAATAAAATGGTTTATGGAGAACTTGACAGATATATCCCTTCTTTGTCAGTTCGACCAGTCGATCGGCAAAACTAATAGCGGTTTTGTCTTCTTCAGATGGAAAAAACGAGATTACTAAAGCAAGCTTATTTGATGATGCTAGCAATGATTTAACTCTCTCCATACGAACGGCGAAAGAGACGACGTTAACAGCGTTTCACCCCAATTACCATCATCAAAATATTGCAAGCGGAAGGCTCTTATACTGAAGAGGTGAATGTTGACAAAGAATACCACAATTCTGACGACGGAAGTTAAAGGTTGGGTCATTCAGACACCTACTGGACATCCGAGGGGTCTGTGTAGAGGAGAAGATAGATAAAAAGAAAACAAGAAAACAATACAAAACAAAAAAACCCTGCTAGGTTCGGATACGAGACAATGAATGTTAAATTGAATTTTTCTTTTTTATGGAACAATCACGGTGACGAAAATTGTGAACAACTATTTTCTAGTATCTAGGCAGCATCTGGTGGATATGTGCATGCAAGAATGGTCTTCAATGATAAGACACAGCGACAGATTTGATCTATACAATGAAAGATGTATATGGAAATGAGAATGAAATGATACTTACTGTATGTCGATTTATTTTGCTTTAGAGTGGCACTGACAAATTTGGTGTTTGAAAACACTGGGAATCCGAGAGGAAAATGTGCATTGTTTGTGGAAAGACAGTAGACAATAAACACAGCTATATTTACAAGTGTCCCTTGTATACAGACATTACACAGAATACACCCATTCACAGGCTTATAGAAGGTACACACACACACACACACACACAAAAAAAAACCCCAACAACAACAAAAAACAAAAAAAACAACAACAACACACACACACGCACGCACACACACTCAACCGTAATGCTGCGAAGTTTAATTTTCTTGCCATGAAAAAAAAAAGACGGCGTTTCCTTAGAGACCAAACACCCGAAGTATTTTTTTTTAACCTAATTCAGCATCAATCAGATAACAATATCTTATGTGATAAAAAACAAAACAAAAAACAAAAAAACGAACACACACACACACACACACACACACACACACACACACACACACACACACACACACACACACACACACACACACAGAGAACGAAAAGGGGCTGAACCCTGACACAAGAATGACGATACTGATTGTTGGTTACCCTCTCATGTTGCGCTCAGCATCGAAATGTTAAAACACTGTGCACATAAATTTGATATAATACTACTAATAATGATAATGATAGTATTTATATAGCGCTGAATCTTGTGCAAAGACAAATCTAAGCGCTTCCACACCAGTCATTCACGCATGCATAACTCTAAAACTGAAGAAGAAACTGAAGACAAGGAAGAGGCAGGGGAGGGAGGCTATCTTGTGAAGAGGTGGATTTTAAGGCCAGACTTGAAAGAGCTGAGTGCGGAGACCTGACGAAGCGAAAGAGGAAGTTCATTCCAAATGCAAGGTCCAGCGACAGAGAAAGAACGGCGTCCAACAGTGGAGTGTTTGAATATGAGTATGCGTAAACAGATTGGATCCGAAGCCGATCGTAGAGAGCGAGATGGAGTGTAGAGGTGAAGACAGCCACAAAGACAGGAAGGGGCAGATTTGTGGATACATTTATAACATAGAGTGCTGATCTTGTACTTTATTCTGAGTGAGACAGGGAGCCAATGGAGATGCTGCAAAATAGGAGTGATGTGCTCAGATCTGTTCTTTCTAAGGACGAGTCGGGCAGCAAAGTTTCGTATGCACTGAAGAGACTGAATGGATGAAGCAGGCAGACCAGACAAAAGAGAGTTACAGTAGTCAAGGCGATAGAGAATGAGAGAAACGACAGGTCTAGATGTTGGGTCAGTGGACAGATATTTCCGAATGGAACTGATCCATATAATTTGGTAAATTACGTTTGTTAACCGCATTGTGACTACGTGGAGTGATGGCCTAGAGGTAACGCGTCCGCCTAGGAAGCGAGAGAATCTGAGCGCGGTGGTTCGAATCCCGGCTCAGCCGCCGATATTTTCTCCCCCTCCACTAGACCTTGAGTGGTGGTCTGGACGCTAGTCATTCGGATGAGACGATAAACCGAGGTCCCGTATGCAGCATGCACTTAGCGCAAGTAAAAGAACCCACGGCAACAAAAGGGCTGTTCCTGATAAAATTCTGGAGAAAAATCCACTTCGACAGGAAAAACAAATAAAACTGCAGTCAGGAAAAAAAAAAGAAAAAAAAAAAGAAGGGTGGCGCTGTAGTATAGCGACGCGCTTTTCCTGGGGAGAGCAGGCCGAATTTCACACAGAGAAATCTGTTGTGATAAAAAGAGAAATACAATACAATACAATATAATACCTTCCACTAATTGCTGAAACCCCACCCTCCCACCCCAACCCCCACCTTTCTCCAACTCTCTTTATGTGAACATATGCCCATGCCCATATGTATGAAACATTTCTTTTTGTTCATTCATTCGTTCTTTCTCTTTCTCCCTCCTCTTCCAACCTCTCTATCTTTGTATGTGTGTGTGTATGTATGTATGTATGTATGTATGTATGTATGTATGTGTGTGTGTGTGTGTGTGTGTGTGTGTGTGTGTGTGCGCGCGCGCGTACGTGCGGGCCTGCGTGCTTGTGTGTGTTGGCGTCCGCGAGCGCTCGCGCGGGTGCGTGTATGTCTGTATATGCGTATGTGTGTGTGTGTGTGTGTGTGTGTGTGTGTGTGTGTGTGTGTGTGTGTGTGTGTGTGTGTTGGCGTGCGCGAGCGCCCGCGCGGGTGTGTGTGTGTGTGTGTGTGTGTGTGTGTGTGTGTGTGTGTGTGTGCGTGCGTATGAGTGTGTGTGTGTGTGTGTGTGTGTGTGTGTGTGTGTGTGTGTGCGTGTGTGTTGGCGTCCGCGAGCGCTTGCGCGGGTGCGTGTGTGTCTGTATGTGCGTATGAGTGTGTGTGTGTGTGTGTGTGTGTGTGTGTGTGTGTGTGTGTGTGTGTGTGTTTGTGTATGTGCGTATGAGTGTGTGTGTGTGTGTGTGTGTGTGTGTGTGTGTGTGTGTGTGTGTGTGTGTGTGTGTGTGTGTGTGTGTGTGTGTGTCTGAAGATCACTCGTGCGCTCGTATCTCAGAACAAGAGAGAACACAAAGAACATAAAGAAGAAGACAGGAAACGTGAAGAATGAGCTTTCAGTTGCAAAAAAACTGTTTGCTTGTTTGTTTGTTGTTGTTTGTAACTCGGAGCAATCATTCCATGATCTCTGCACACACACACACAACAATAAGTCTCGGGTTCTGTCACTGTAGTCCATCCAATCTCAAAGGAAATGGCTTAGAAACAGCAGCAAGTGTCCGTTGTCCATTTGGCGAATTTTGTAAGGAAGTTAATTTAATCCCAGGATAGTAAAAAAAAGAAAGAAAGGAAGAAAAACATAACAAAACAAATAAATGTGTGGGGGTGTAGGTGGGGGTAGGGGGTGTGTGTGGATAGGGGGGGGGGGGCGTGTTGAGGATGGGGTGCTTGAATGTGTTTTGGTGTGATTTGAGAGAGAGAGAGAGGGTGGGGTGGGTGGTGTTGGGGGGGTGGGGGTGGGGGTGGGGGGGCAGACAGACGGACAAACAGACTGACTGGGACAGAGAGACTGTGCAGTACATCATATTACAATGCAGCACAGCACAGCACAGCATAGCACAGCACAGCACAGCACAGCACAGCACAGCACAGTATAGCACAGCACAGCACAGCACAGCACAGCACAGCAGAGTGCAGTAAGCGAAACATAACACGTTACCATACAACATAAGCACAACATAACAAAGTACCATACAGCACAATACAGTACAGTACAGTACAGTACAGCGTAGCGCAGCACAGCACAGCACAATGCGGTAAGCACAACATAACATAGTACCACACTGTACAGCACAGCACAGCACAGCACAGCACAGTGTAGTAAGCACAACATAACACAGCACAACACAGTGCAGTAAGCCCCGCACAGCACAGCACAGCACAGCACAGCACAGAGCAGTAAGCATAACATAACACAGCACAGCACAGCACAGCACAGTGCAGTAAGAACAGAGCAGTAAGCACAACATAACACAGTACAGCACAGCACAGCACAGTGCAGTAAGCACAACATAACACAGTACAGCACAGCATAGCACAGCACAGCACAGCACAGCACAGCACAGTGCAGTAAGCACAACATAACACAGTACAGCACAGCATAGCACAGCACAGCACAGTGCAGTAAGCACAACATAACACAGTACCATACAGTACAGCACAGTGCAGTAAGCACAACATAACACAGTACCACACTGTACAGTACAGCACAGCACAGCACAGCACAGCACAGCACAGTGCAGTAAGCACAACATAACACAGTACAGCACAGCACAGTACAGCACAGCACAGCACAGCACAGCACAGTGCAGTAAGCACAACATAACACAGTACCATACAGTGCAGGACAGCACAGTCCAGGAGAGTACAATGCCATATAATTGTGTGCAGTACAGTACAGAACATGATAGAACAGCAAAATGTAGAATTGTATAACAGAAAAAAGAGTCAAATTAACCGATCTCATACGATAAAAAACAGCACACACACACACACACACACACACACACAGACACACACACAGGCACACACACAGACACACACACACACACACACACACACACACACACACACACACACGCACCAACAAGCAAAACGTTACACGCACAAAGAAAACAAGAAGAAAATGCTATGGCTGAAAGATTAGCTTCTAGCACTTTCTTTTCTTTGTTGTTTAAAGCGAAGCCGACCACAAGGGCCGGATCAGAGCAGGGGGGAAAAAAAGTCCCCCACCCCTTCCTCTGCCGCCTCCCCGAAAAAAAAAGAAAGAAAAAAAAAACAACTAGCAAAAACAAAACAACAACAACAACAACAACAAACAAATAAACAGCTCAGCCGCCGATATTTTCTCCCCCTCCACTAAGACCTTGAGTGGTGGTCTGGACGCTAGTCATTCGGATGAGACGATAAACCGAGGTCCCGTGTGCAACACGCACTCAGCGCACGTAAAAGAACCCACGGCAACAAAAGGGTTGTTCCTGGCAAAATTCTGTAGAAAAATCCACTTGGATAGGAAAAACAAATAAAACTGCATGCAGGAAAAATACAAAAACAAAAAAAAATGGGTGGCGCTGTAGTATAGCGACGCGCTCTCCCTGGGGAGAGCAGCCCGAATTTCACACAGAGAAATCTGTTGTGATAAAAAGAAATACAAAAACAAAACAAAACAAAAAAGCAAACAAACAAAAAACAAAAACAAACAACTAAATTAATGTTGATCTCGTAGAATCTGAAACACATTATCCGTTCCACAACACCCATGCGTCTATTCAGCCTGAAACATTTCGACCGAAACATCGCCCTCACCGCCTGAGCGACTTCAATATAATAACGTACTTTACACAAAAAAAACCTTCATCACGCTTACGGACCCAAGAATGAGGAAAAACGTGTGTGTCGTGTGTGTGTGTGTGTGTGTGTGTGTGTGTGTGTGTGTGTGTGTGTGTGTGTGTGTGTGTGTGTGTGTGTGTGTGTGTGTGTGGACGTAGGGGGGCTAGGGCAGGGCAGGGCAGGTTATTTTGGAACCCCTGGTACCAACCAACCACCCACCTACCCACCCACCCACCCACCCACCCCTTCCACACTGTGCTGGTCTTGCCCCTCCTGATTTTGTCTCAAAGTGCCTGTGGCGCAATGGCTGCCACTCTTTTCGACACCATGTGAAGAAATTCACATCTCCTCCCCTCTCAAAAAAAACCAAAGAAGTCTGTTCTTCCAGTTCATTCTCAGACCCTTGCCAGGAGGGAGAGAATATAAAATTTCCGGGTTTTTTTTGTTGTTGTTGTTTATTCGTGTGGTTTTCTTTGAAGACAGGTGAGTTGAAAAAAGTGAGTTGAGAGAGAGAGAGAGAGAGAGAGAGAGAGAGAGAGAGAGAGAGAGAGAGAGAGAGAGAAGTTGTTGACAGTTTTTGCGTGAAAGTGTAACGAGACAGTACGAACTTGTAGTCTTGTTCTTCTTCTCCTTCTTCTTCTTCGTTCGTGGGCTGCAACTCCCACTCCCACGTTCACTTGTATGAACACTAGTGGGTTTTTACGTGTATGACCGTTTTTACCCCGCCATGTAGGCAGCCATTCTCCGCTTTAGGGGGTCCAAATAGTAGTCAACATCATGGGTCGGAAAGTAATTTTTGTTGTTGTTGTTTTGAAGAATGTGCGAGTCATGTTAACTACACTTTTCAACAGAAGGTTTTAGATTATTAAGGATAGCAAGCCACTCGCGAAAGAGTTATACTATCTTTATTTATCAATCTATTTATTTTGAAAGAGTTTGGAAAGAGTATGTTTAGTTTTGCTTCTTCGTGATGCCATCATGAGCAGAATAATTTACAAATTCTCGTAACGGGTTATTCCGTTGTTGAATATCTATCTGTCTATCCCTCTATCTATATATCTATCTATTTATCCATCCATCTTTCTATCTACCTATCTGACACGGTTGAGCATTTGTATGGTTTGACAGTCCTGATATGGCCCTGTGCGGTCGGCTAGACTATAAGCAAGAAGATCAAGAACACACACACACACA
>NC_134885.1:9012606-9015106 GCF_041734735.1 Babylonia areolata | reverse complement strand
TCTTATTGGTGCTTATGTATAATCAGACAAAGTGTTGATGCGAACTATATTTAAAACCCGAATATTGTTTACACGTGTACAAACATATAATATATTTTGCTTGTTCACTCCACATCAATGACACTTTCTTCTTCTTGTTCTTCTTCTTCTTCGTTCGTGGGCTGCAACTCCCACGTTCACTCGTATGTACATGAGTGGGCTTTTACGTGCATGACCGTTTTTTACCCCGCCACGTAGGCAGCCACATTCCGTTTTCGGGGGTGTGCATGCTGGGTATGTTCTTGTTTCCATGACCCACCGAACGCTGACATGGATTACAGGATCTTTGATCTTCTGCTTGCGTATACACACACACACACACAGACACACAAATTCATTCATAAACACACACACACACACACACACACACACACACACACACACACACACACACACACACACACACACACACACACACACACACACACACACACACACACACACACACACACACACACACACACACACACACACACACACATGTAATATGTGTATGACCATTAAAAATATTTTACTTTATTCACAACCCACCATATGGGCAGCCATACTCCGTTTTCGGGGATGTGCATATGCTGGGCATGTCATTGTTTCAACATTCCACAGAACTCGGACATCAATCATAGGATCAATGAAGTGCGTGTTTTGTTTTTCTGCGTGCGTATACACTCGACAGGGGGGTTCAGGTACTAGCAGGTCTGCACATAATTTTGTTGACCTGTGAGATCGGAAAAAAATACCCACCCTTTACCCAGAATGACACTTTCAAATAACTCTAGTGAAAGCTACTGAGTTTGATTTGATGTGTGCAGCAACAACAAAAACAGTAGCCGATTTTCGCTGCATACCTGACCTGAACGCTTTAAACTCGAGTAACAAACGCTTGTTGTATACAGAAATTATAAAACATATTTTGAACGAGATAAGTACAAGTACCTGTTGCCAGATGTTTACATATACCTGCTGGTACGGATGGTTTATTCAATAATAAGGCCATGGCCCCTCATGAAGGGGGTACAGTGAACAGTAATTCACAACAATAAAGGCATACTAACAACAATACACGTCAATAAATGTTCAACGACAAGCTGAGAATACACAATAAATAATTAACTACATAATGTATTGCGTTTTTTAAATGCTTTGTACAAGTAAACAGCAAACTGTTTTGTAATGGTTTCGTTTGTCGATGACATCAGCAAAACAAGTCCAAAATGAAGTTGGGCAAATCATATACCTGCTGGTAATACTATAGTGTGGGTAATAATTCACGAACCTTATTATTGTTATCCAATGGAAACCTGTTTTTTCTTCTTCTAAAATGCACTCATTGTATGGCTTTGTTTTGTTTCGATACTGTGAATGAGCTGAAGGTCACTTTTCTTTGTCTTGTACATGAACAGTAAACATAATCCAGTATGATAAATAGAATTGTGCAATCCAGAACAAATCCAGTATGATAAATAGAATTGTGCAATCAACAACCACCTACCTAAAGATCTAGTCATCAGCCCCATCCACATGTAATATGCAGCTTCTGTTCAAACGTGTGTGTGTGTTTGCGTGCGTGCGTGCATGCATGTGTGTGTATGTGTGTGTGTGTGTACACTTGTATGTATCCTAATTTCTACTTTATCTGTGTTTGTGTATGATTTTCGATTTATGTTCGTATCTTGTTATGTAGTACTCCCGCCGCCCCGCCCCCCACCCCACCCCCCGGCCCCCCAATACTTCTTGTGACCCTGGTACACTTGGTAATAAAGACATATTCTATTCTATAAACATGCATAGATGGCGTAAACTATCGGTTTTTGGAATTTAGGTGGAACATGGTTTTATGATGACTTTTTTGTATGTAACATCAACGTGGAAAATGAATACAAATTCTTCAGAAACAGTTATCGAAACGGCCTTTAAAACACTTCCAGTTCTTTTTTTTCTGTTTTATTCCAATTCTTTGTGAAGACATATCAGATCTTAACGTTTCATTTTCTCGAAGTAGATTTTGGAGTAACTGCAGCTCAGGTATTAGAATTTCAAACTGAGTTTTTAGTGCTTATGTCACAAAGAGCATAAGATCACTTGAAGGGAATATGGACAATTCAAAACAAACAGAAGCAGGAGTGATAAAACTGCAACATCTGACTCTTTCCTTTTGTGTGAAGTGAGGTCATATCTACATCGTGATCCATAACGCAAGTTCAAACATTGATCCAAATGGAAATCGCTTACCCAATCACACGATAGGAATATGAAGTGGGCGTTTCTTTCTTCTTTTTTTTTTTTTTAATATAGGGATGTGTACACAAGCCGTGAATATGTCAACATAATTGTGTACTCTTGTTAAACGTGTTAGACTGACGGTGCCAATGTATACCGGTTATGCTAATGAATCAAAAAGTGGTATTACTGGAATCAGCACGATAAGAATAAAACAATTTTTGATACGGCTATGGTACCGAAA
>NC_134885.1:9002606-9010106 GCF_041734735.1 Babylonia areolata | reverse complement strand
AAGGTTCAATGATGCATTGCCGTTAGGGGACTGAATTGCTGAAAAAAAAAAAAAGATTTTTTTAAAAGTTAGCTTTTCCTGCTTCACGTGACATGTGTGTGGTTATAATAATAATAATAATAGTATTTATATAGCGCTGAATCTTGTGCATAGACAAATCTAAGCGCTTTCGCACCAGTCATTCTCACGCACGCATAACTCTAAAACTGGAGAAACTAAAGACAAGGAAGAGGCAGGGAAGGGAGGCTATTTTGGGAAGAGGTGGGGTTTAAGGCCAGACTTGAAAGAGCTGAGTGTGGAGACTTGACGAAGCGAAAGAGGAAGTTCATTCCAATTGCAAGGTCCAGAGACAGAGAAAGAACGGCGGCCAACAGTCGAGAGTTTGAATCTGGGTATGCGTAAGTGGAGTGGATCCGAAGCTGATCGTAGTGAGCGAGATGGAGTGTAGAGGTGAAGGCAGCCACAGAGATAGGAAGGGGCTGATTTGTGAATACATTTGTAGCATAGAGTGCTGATCTTGTACTTTATGAAGGAGACATGACAGAAGAGAACCGTGCTGTACGTTCCATGACCTATCATGTTCTCATGTACATTACAGCCGAGAATGTGACGCTATACACTAACACACTGTGTACTTTGCATTGATACAGACAGGTAGTATGAAGACTCAACGATGGAGTTGTCTGCCCTTGCTGCTGGTCCTGTTGGTGGCGCCCTCTATGCAACAACTACGTGAGTAACTCAATTACCTCCCTTTGCTGTGGACAGGATGCGTATGTTAACCAGCCCCCTACTCCCCCCCCCCCTCCCACCCCCCCACCCCCATATTAATTTCGAAAACAAATATTTCGTGTTCTCAATTGTTACTTTCGTTTAGTAATCAGAGATCAATCCACACGAAAATCTTAAAAATGATTGGAAAACAAAATGTCGCTATGACGTAATAACTGAAATCACTGTCATACTGATAACAACGGCCGAATGAAGTATTGACGAAAATTTAGCACGTGGCTGTTTATGGCAATTGGTATGCTGTTGAAACAATCAGAAACAATGACGATATGACCACGGCGATGATGAGATTGTTCAATATGCAAATGATGGCTGTAATGATGATGATGTGATGCTGCTGCTGCTGTAGATATGGCGTCTCTGTTTCAGATTCAGTTTCATTCAGTTGATCCTTATACGCTACACCACATATAATAATATTAATAATAACAATAATAATAATAATAATAATAATTATTATTATTATCATTATTTATATAGCGATGAATCTTGTGCAGAGACAAATCTAAGCGCTTCCACACCAGTCATTCACACGCATGCATAACTCTAAAACTGAATAAACTGAACACAAGGAAGAGGTAGGGGAGGGAGGCTATCTTGTGAAGAGGTGGGTGTCAAGGCCCAGTCTTGAAAGAGCTGAGTGCGGAGACCTGACGAAGCGAAAGAGGAGGTTCATTCCAATTGCAAGTTCCAGAGACAGAGAAAGAACGGCGTCCAACAGCGGAGTGTTTGAATCTGGGTATGCGTAAACAGAGTGGATCCGAAGCCGATCGTAGAGAGCGAGATGGAGGGTAGAGGTGAAGGCAGTCACAAAGACACAAATACTGAACTGAACTGAAACTGAAACTGTGGGTATGGTGGGCAGGAGACCAGTTAGACCTTCTTAATAACTGGAGGGGGGTGGGGGGGGGGGGGGGGTTAATTTTATTTCTTTGCTCAAACTGTTACTGAAATCGATCTTTTTTTCTTTCTTACTTTTCCTACCTCCTTGAGTAACTGAACGGAACTGAAACTGAAGCTGAAGCTGAAACTGAAACTGAATCTGGAAGTGTGGATATAGTGGGCAGGAGACCATTTGGACCTTCTTAATAACTGGGGTGAATAATGTTATTTCATTGCTCAAACTGTTACTGAAATCGATCTTTTTTTTTCTTACTTTTCCTACCTCCTTGAGTAACTGAACGGAACTGAAACTGAAACTGAAACTGAAGCTGACGCTGAAGCTGAAGCTGAAAGTGTTGGTATGGTGGGCAGGGGATCAGCTGGACCTGGTGTTCGTGATTGACGGGTCAGACAGCGTAGGGGCCACCAACTTCGAGGTGCTGAAGAAGAGCATCCTCGACTACGTACTTCCTCAGATGAACGGCCAGTTATACGTGGGTGACGGCATTCCTTTTCCCCCCCATTGCCTGTGTGTCTGTTTGTGTGTCTGTCTGTTGGTCTGTGTGTCTGTCTGTGCTTGTTTGTCTGTTTGTGTCTGTCTGTGTGTCTGTCTGCTTGCTTGACTGTCTGTCTGTGCATCCTCTACAACGGGCTGTCTCAGATACGTGGATGGTGCCTCCTCTGTCTTGTGTGTGTGTGTGTGTGTGTGTGTGTGTGTGTGTGTGTGTGTGTGTTTGTCTGTGTTTGTTGTTTCTGTCTAGCTGGCTGTCTGCGTGTCTGTCTGTTTGTGTGTCTGTGTTTGTTGTTTGTCTGTCTGTCTGTCTGTCTGTCTGTCTGTTTATGTGTCTGCCTGTGTTTGTTGTTTCCGTCTGTCTGTCTGTGTGTCTGTCTGTTTGTGTGTCTCTCTGTATTTGTTGTTTATGTCTGTCTGTCTGTCTGTTTATGTGTCTGCCTGTGTTTGTTGTTTATGTCTGTCTATCTGTGATGAACAACCAGTAATTCGTGCGTGACGCATCCCTCTACCTTATGTGTGTGTTGTGTGTGTGTGTGTGTGTGTGTGTGTGTGTGTGTGTGTGTGTGTGTGTGTGTGTGTGTGTGTGTTGGCTGGCCTGTGTGTCTGTGTTTTTTGTTTTTTCTTTGCTTGTTTCTTTCTTATTTTGTTGTTGTTGCTTTTTTGGTCTGCAGTATTTGTCTTCTGTGTTTGTTGCCTTTTCTTCCTGCGCGCGCGCGCACACACACACACTCACACACACACACACACACACACACACACACACACACACACACACACACACACACACAACACAACTTCACGTCACACACACACACAGTACATAGATATACATTAATGGAAACAAACCGCAAAGGAAAATAATTGACCCCCTATTTTTTCTATTCTCAAATTTTCGCCTACATAGGGCCAGCTTTATCAGAACGTCTTGATAATTATTCAGTTGTATTATCAAAATAGACAACAACAACAACAACAACGACGACGACGACGACAACGACAACAACAACAACGACAACCATCACCACAACCACCACCACCACAACAACAACAACAACGACAACCATCACCACCACCACCACCACCACCACCACCACATCAACAACAACAACAACGACGACAACGACAACCATCACCACCACCACCACCACAACAACAACGACAGCAACCACCATCACCACGACGTCGACCACCACCACCACCACAACAACAACGACAACCATCACCACGACGACAACAACAACAACGACAACCATCACCACCACCACCACCACCACCACAACAACAACAACAACGACGACGACAACGACAACCATCACCACCACCACCACCACAACAACAACGACAGCAACCACCATCACCACGACGACGATCACCACCACCACAACAACAACAACGACAACCATCACCACCACCACCACCACCACCACACAACAACAACAACGACAGCCACCACCATCACCACGACGACGACCACCACCACCACCACCACAACAACAACGACAACCATCACCACCACCACCACCACCATCACCACGACCACCACCACCACAACAACAACAGACACCACCACCACCACCACCACAACAACAACGACGACAACCATCACCACCACCACCACCACCGCACCACCACCACACCACCACAACAACAACAACAACCATCATCACAACCACCACCACAACAACAACAACGACGACAACGACAACCACCACCACCACCACCACCACAACAACAACACCAACACCAACACCAACAACAACAAACAAGAAGACAAACCTGAGAACCACCTGCTGCGTGGTGTCCAGGTGGGCCTGATCCACTACTCCACGCGAAGGAACGACGAGGTGAGCATGACGGCAGACCCCCAAGAGTTCGAGCGGCAGGTGAACGCCGTGCAGTACGTCGGGGGAGAGACCAACACGAACGTGGGAATCCAGTGGGGACTGTCCACCCTCATGACCTCCTCCGCCCAGCCAGGGGCAGCCAAGGTTGGTGTGTGTGGCGGGTGGCGAGGGTGTGTGGGGTTCGGGTGGGGGGCGGGGGGTTTGGGGGGTGGGGGTGGGCGGGGGGTGGTTGCAGGCAGGGACGGGGCGTTGCTTGGACTCTGGGCCTCCGACTTGACTTGATTTGACCTGACTTTATTTTATTTATTTATTTTCAATCTTTATTTTTTGATTTACTATTTCAATCTGTCAACTCATCATTACTTTTCTGATTATTTGTCTTTGTCTTGTCTTGAATTGAGCGGACTAGACTTGATGTTACTTGTCCAGTTTTGTCTTGACTTGAGTGGTCTTGTCTTGGGTGGACTTGTCTTGTCCAGTCTTGTCCCGTCTTGAGTGGAATTGTCTTGAGTAGACTTGGCTTGTCCAGTCTTGTCCCGTCTTGAGTGGAATTGTCTTGAGTAGACTTGGCTTGTCCAGTCTTGTCCCGTCTTGAGTGAAATTGTCTTGAGTGGACTTGTCTTGTCCAGTCTTGTCCCGTCTTGAGTGGTCTTGTCTTGGGTGGACTTGTCTTGTCCAGTCTTGTCCCGTCTTGAGTGGAATTGTCTTGAGTAGACTTGGCTTGTCCAGTTTCGTCTTGACAGGAGTGAACTTGACATGTCTTGACTTTTTTTCTTTCTTTCTTTTCTTTTTGTTGAGAAATCCGTGGATGTCTCAGCATCCTTGGAAGGCTCTCTCTCTCTCTCTCTCTCTCTCTCTCTCTCTCTCTCTCTCTCTGTAAATGAGCTGCTGGATTACCCATCTCCTCTTCCCCCATCCCTCTTCCCCCATCCATCTTCCCCTTCCCCAATGTGTATGTATGCCTATGGCCGAAACACATTAAACCATCTGAATCTGAATCTCTCTCTCTCTCTCTCTCTCTCTCTCTCTCGACATGTCTTGACTTGAGTGAACTTGATTGGATTTGACTTGGTGTGACTTGTCTTGTTTTGTTTTGACTTGATTTGACTTGAGTTTTGGTGGAGTTGACTTCATGTGACTTGCCTAGTTTTGTCTTGACTTGATTTGACTTGACTTGGCGTTGACGTGTCTTGTGGTGTCACAAGACACAACCACAGCTCAACTCAACCCAACGCAATACACAAAATACAACCCAGCCAAACCTGTTTCAAGTTTTTCAAGTTATCAACAACCACAACCAGAGCCTCAGCTACAGCTTCTACCACAGCCACAACCCAACCTTACCCAACCCAACCCAACCCAACTACAACCCAGCCCAAACCATCCCAACTACAACCAAACCCAGTTCAACCAAACGAAACTTAACTCAACACAACATCCCAGCCTAATCCAACCCAACCCAACTCAACACAACACAAAATAACACAACCCAACCCAACCCAACCCTCCAAGCCCTACTCAACCCAAACCCAACCCAACTGTTCACAACACAACATTGCACAATCCAACCGAACACAGCACAACTGAACCGTACACAACACACGAAAATACAACCCAAACCAACCCAAAACCCAAACCCAGCCCAGCCCAACCCAACCAAACCCAGCCCAACCCAACCTAAACTCAGCCCAGCTCAGCCTAACCCAACCCAACCAAAAAAACACATACATTAGCAACATAATACAACCCGACCAAACCACAATCCCAACCCAACCCAACCCAACCCAAGTCACAAACAATAACAACACACTAACGAACACCACCACCTCAACAACAACAACAACCACCACCACAAACCAACTCAAACCAAAACACATACAACAACAACAACAACACACACACACACACAACTACAACACACTAACGAACACAACAACAACATCAACAACAACTTCCCCAGGAGCTGATCGTGGTCGTGGACGGAGTCTCACGCTTCCCAAGCGACACCCAGTCCGTGGCCGAGTTCACCCGGGGTATGGGGGTCAAGATCTGGGCCATCGGGGTGGGTCAGGACGTCACCCAAGAGGAGCTGACCAGCATCGCCGGGGACGCGTCCACAGTGCTGAGGACAGCATCCTTCTCTGCTTTGCCCGCTGTGGATCTGCAGTTGGCCCGTGAGGAGCCTTTGTGGTGATGTGGTGGTGGTGGTGGTGGTGGTGGCTGTGTTATTTCGGGGAGGAAGTGGTTGTGGTTTGTGGTGTGGATGTGGGAGTGGTGTGGGTGTGGTGTGGTGTGGGTGTGGGTGCTGGTGTGGTGTTGTGGGAGTGGTGTTGTGTGGTGTTGGTGTTGGTGTTGGTGTGTGTGTGTGTAACATTGACATTTTCTCTGCAAATACTTTGTCAGTTGACACCAAATTTGGCATAAAAATTGGAAAAATTCAGTTCTTTCCAGTCATCGTGTTTAAAACAATATTGCACCTCTGGGATGGGCACACAAAAAAATAAAAAGAAGCCTAATTATATGCAAACTGCATTTACTGTTATATTTATATTTTTTGTATTCTCTAAACTTGGCACTTTAACCTCTTATTCCGACACAACAACAAGAGGAGTCATTATTATCATTTTTTGTTCAAACAGGAATTTCTTTTGCTAAGCATGGAATTTTTATTTATTTTGCAAACGTTTTGGTGCAGATAGTAAAAAAAAGGGAAATTACTCTGTAATTAATGCTAGGGGACTTAGTTTATCACAAGTGAGTCTTGAAGGCCTTGCCTCTCTTGTTTTTTGTTTTTGTTTTGCTTTTTTGTTTGTTTGTTTGATTTTTTGTCTCACACGTTTTCTTTTATTCTCCCCACAAGAAAACCCCGTCACCCCCACCCCTCAACCCACCACTCCTAGAACAATCCCCACCACCACCACCACCACCACCACGACAACGACGACCACCACCACCCCAAGACCTACCACCCCTCAACCAGTCACCCCAAGACCTACCACCCCTTCACCCGTCACCCCGAGACCAACCACCCCAAGGACCATCCCAACCACCACCACCACCACCCGGAGACCTACCACACCCCGGACCCTGCCCCCCCTCACCACCCGTCCACCCACCCGGCCACCCACCACCCCGCGCGTGACGGCAGGCCCGGTGGTCACCACCCGCCAGAGGACCGAGGCCACCACCACCCTCACCACCACCCCCCGCACCACCACCACCACCCGGAAGGCGCCCGTCACCCCTTACGTGGAGCCTTTCCTGGATGAGGGTCGGTGTTTGTGTGTGTGTGTGTGTGTGTGTGGGGGGGGGGGGGGGTGTGGGGTGGGGGTAGGGGGTGGGGGGAATGTGTGTGTGTGTGGGGGAGTGTGGTGAGGAGTTGGAGGGGGATTGTTGGGGGGTTAGGGAGGAGAGGTGTGTGTGTGTGTGTGGGGGGGGGGGGGGGGGGGATGGCGAGGCGTAGGGTGT
>NC_134885.1:8992606-9000106 GCF_041734735.1 Babylonia areolata | reverse complement strand
TGTTTGAAGTGATTTGTGAATATTTTTAATCTGAAAGTGCTGTGTCAGGAATATAGTAAATTAAACACAATAAAAATGGAAATGCAATCAGTGTACATTATATACAGTTGCACTATTCATTGGAAACTCTATACCAGCATCACCATCTGTCTGCCTGTTTATCCATCCATCTCACTCTCTCTCTTTCTTTCTTTCTTTCTCTCTCTGTCTCTCCCTCCCCCCCTCTCCCTCTCTCCTTTTTGCCAGGATGAACTGAAACTGAATACCATTTATTGTTTGTTATATGTACATTGATTTGCGGATGAATTTCTTCAAAACTGTTTAAATATGTTTCCAAGGACACTTCTCCGATCAAACAACAAGCAGATGAATTGTCAAGTATCAAAATTTATTTTCCACGTGATCAAAAGGAGAAACAATCCACTCAGACATAATTTAGTAAAATGTCACGTCCATGAACAGAATAAAAATGTGTGATGCTGTTCAAGTATCATAATACCCCTTCCCGTGCCACCCTCCAGTCCCCTGGTTTTGAATTGTGGTCCATAGCCAAAGTTTATTAAAACATTTTCGTTCGCTCGTTAGTTCTCTCTTTCAACTCACCGCACTCATTCTTCTCTAAAATCCACATCAGTCCAATGATATATTCAACTCTGTCTCTGTATCTCTCTGTGTCTCTGTCTGTCTGTCTGTCTGTCTGTCTCTCTCCCTCCCTCCCCAATTGATTTACATGATATTTAACTACACAATTCATTTGAAACTCCACACCCATCTCTCTCACTCTTTCTCTCTCTCTCTCTCTCTCTCACTGTATCTCTCTCTGTCTCTGTCTATCTCTCTCTCTCTTTTTCTTTCTCTCCCTCCTTCATTTTCTGTCTGTCTGTCTCCTCACATATTTTCCACCAGATCAACAATCTATTAACGAATATAAGGACCAACAATATGTATGCTGGTTTCGAAGAAACACAAAGCAGAATGTTTAGGTCGTAAACTAGTGTCCCAAATTTACTACATTTTCAAACACACACACACACCAAATACATACATATCTTTCTCCATTCCTTACCTCCTATCTCTTGGTACAAACACACGGACATTCCTCATCCCCCCTCCTACCGTTTCCCCCTCTCCCTCCCCCATCTCTTTCCTCCTCTCTCTAACCCTGTTCCCCCCTATGTGCCCTCTACACCTCCCCCACCCCTATGTCCCCACTGTCTAATTAACCCCCCCCTCCCACCCTATATCCTCCCTGTCCTACTCTAACTCCACTGACTTACCATCCAAATGACCTATTCACCGACAGACATACACACACACACACAAAAAAAGGGAAGAAAGACCACACATTTTCCGCCAAAGAACGGAGGAGTAGAGTTATAGAGTGTGATCCCCGCAGAGATCGCCCTAACTCAGAACTAAATTTGGCCAACATTTTTCCCGCTACAATGCCACCCAACCAAACTAAAATACTCATAATGTCCTGGTGTATCCACTTTTGCAAAATTTTAGCATATTTCCTTTGGGGATTTCTTTTAACTTCCCCATCTTTACTGCTTTATCAATGATACTAAAGCCCCATATTCATTTCATATAATGTTCTTGCATAATTTTATTTGGCATGATTATCATATTTTGTTGCTTTTATCCCTCCCCCCCCCCCAAAAAAAAAAAAAATTCTTGCATAATTACCTTATTTATAAAATTATATGAGACGTTACATGATAAAAAGATAAGGTGTGATGCATCAGTAAAGTTACTCAATTGCTCTCAGCATGTATTCTGATCAGCAAACAATTTTTTTGCATCGTGTTAAACTGCATGTGAAGCGGAGAAATCAAAGGATTATGTCGTTATGGAAAAAAACAAACAAACCACAACTAATATTTGGTCGGAAATTACTGCCCTTTGCCCTACAGAGGGAACATCCATCTTCACTCCCCCTTACTGCCAATATTCGACAACTGACTGAGTAATATCCATCCCTCTCCACACCACCCTCCTGTCTCTGTCTAATTCTTCATCATGATCAAATTGTAATGTGTTCAGTCTTAAGGATAAAGTCCTGTCATGCACGGGATTGAATGATAAGTGACTTCAACACCCTCCCCCCCCCCACACACACACATACACACGCACACACGCACGCACACACACACACACACACACACACACACACACACACACGTATGCACAGACGCGTGCACCAAATAAATACATAGATATTTCTCTCCATTCTTCCCTCCCTCTCTGTACACACACACACACACACACACACACACAGAGAGAGAGAGAGAGAGAGAGAGAGAGAGAGAGAGAGACACACACACACACACCAAGACAGGGGTGAGAGAGGCTTGGAAATAGATTTATATTTGTTTGTTTATGTGTGTGCGTCTTTGTAAGCCACTGATGATTAGATATGTTCAATTCCGTGTATGATAAGAATAATATCCCAAAGACTGAGCAGATTATATTTTGATCTTGATGATGAATAAGACAGAGAAAGACAGGAAGGTGGGGTGGTGAGGGACGGATATGACTCAGTCGATTGTTGAATATTGGTACAAAGGGTTGTGAAAGTGGATGTTCCCTCTGTTAATCAAAGGGCAGTAATTTCCAACTACACCCATTGGCGTTTTTACCCAAACAACATAATCATTTGATTTCTCCACTTCACATGCGGTTTGACACGATGGTAAAGCATTGTTTGCTAATGAGTATACACGCTGAGAGCAGCTGAGTAACTTTAGTGATGTATCACGCCTTATCTTTTTGTCATGTAACGTCTTATGTTAATAAGATAATCATGCAAGATTTGTTTTTGTAAAAGGGTGAAAAACCAAGAAAATATGTAATCATGCCCTATCAAATTATGCAAGAATATTGTATGAAATGAATATAGGGCTTTAGTATCATTGAAAAAGCAGTAAAAGTTCTGGAAACGAAAAGAACTGAAAGAAGGAAATACACTAAAATTTGCTAAAAGTGACACACCAGGTTATTATGAATATTTTAGTTTGGTTGGGTGGCATTGTAGCGAAAAAGTGTTGGCAAAAACTAGCTCTGAGTTAGGGAGATCTCTGTGGGGATCACACCCAATAACTCTACTCCTCTGTTCTTTGGAGGAAAATGTGTGGTCTTTCTTCCTTTTTTTAAAGTTTTATTTATTTATTTATTTTGTTTTTTGTGAGGGGTCAGATGGAAGAGGTTAGGCAGTGGAGGAAGGGGGGAGAGAGAGTAGGATAGGGGGTTGAAGTGGATGGGGAAAGGTTTTGGGGGAGTAGAATAGAAGGAAAATAGGGGAGGGGGGTGGAGAGATGGTGGGAGTAGGAAAAGGGGGGGATAGTGGGAGTGAGAGTAGGACAAGGGGGAGATGGTGGGAGTAGGACACACACACACACACACCTAGAGAGGGAGTGATGTAGATAGATTTATGTTTATTTGCTCATGTGTGCGTGTCTTTTTAACCCACTGTTTATTAGATATATCATATTCCGTGCATGATAAGACGATATCCTAAAGACTGAACAGAGATTTTGATCTTTGATGAAGAATTAGCAGACCCACACGGGGAAGGGGAGATAAAAGGATCCCTAAACAAAGCCTGCCTCACCTAGTACCTAGTAGGAAACTGCACCTACTTGGACATCCAACACTAGCGGTCGAAAACAACAGAAGAAAAGAACCAGGAGTCATGCCCTTACTCTGGGTGCCTGGAATGTTCGCACCCTTTGGGACAGAGACGACAGACCAGAAAGGCGCACAGCACTCATTGCTTGAATGCTAGATCGCTTCCAGGTGGACATAGCAGCCCTGAGCGAAACCAGGTTTGCCGGTGAAACCCAGCTGGAGGAAGTTGGAGGGAGCTACACCTTCTGCTGCAATGGGAAGCCAGAAGGCACCTCAAGAACATCAGGCATGGGTTTTGCCATACAAACCAAACTTGCACGACAGCTTGACAGCCTTCCACGTGGGATAAACGATAGGCTGATGACCCTGCGTCTGAAGCTGTCCGAGGATCGCTTCGCCAGAGTTATCAGCTGCTGTGTCCTGACGATGACCAACCCTGATGACATCAAAGAAGCCTTTTACGAGAAGCTCAGCCGCACCATTTCAGCGGTAGACAGAAAGGACAGGCTGATCATCCTTGGGGATTTCAATGCCCGCGTCGGCGTGGACTTCTCCTCGTGGCCAAAAGTCCTAGGACAGCACGGCACTGGCAAGTGCAACTCCAACGGACTGCTTTTGCTCTCGCTCTGCGCGCAGCATGGACTGACCATCACCAACACCCTCTTCCAACAAGCGGACAAGTACAAGAACATATGGATGCACCCCCGCTCCAAGCAGTGGCACATACTGGACTATGTGACTGTCCGGCAGAGGGACAGAGGTGATGTTTCAAGTACACGCTGCATAAGAGGAACAGTCTGTTGGTCGGACCATCGCCTTGCACGCAGTAACATCAGAGTTGCACGCAAGCTCCAGCCAGTCAGGCAGAAGCCCCCTAGGAAGCTGAACATCCACCGCCTCCCCATCACCAAAGACGTGCTGCATCGCTGTCAAGATCTTCGCCCGCATCATACTGAACAGACTGGTTGACCATGTCTCCAACACTGTCATCCCTGAAGCACAGTGCGGCTTCCGCTCAGGCAGGGGAACATGTGACATGGTGTTTGCCGTATGCCAGATGCAAGAGAAGTGCCGTGAGCAGAACAAGGAGCTCCACGTGATCTTTGTAGACCTGACTAAGGCCTTCGACACGGTGAACCGCCGTGGTCTGTGGAAGATCCTCCTAAAGTTCGGCTGCCCAGAGACCCTAATCCAGCTGATTGCGTCATTCCATGATGGCATGCAAGCGAGAGTACAGGAAAATACTGACATGTCAGATCCGTTCCCTGTGGTAAATGGAGTGAAGCAGGGCTGCGTCCTGGCACCCACGCTGTTTTCCATTCTCTTCTCTATCATGCTGATTGACGCCTTCCAAGACTGTGACCGGGGCATCTACATTCAGTTTCGCACAGATGGCAATCTTTTCAACTTGCGGCGACTCCACGCTAGGTCCAGGGTGTTTGGGGCAATGTTGAGAGAGTTCCTCTTCGCTGATGACTGCGCGCTTGCTGCACACACCCATGAGGACATGCAGTTCATTATGGACAGGTTCTCAACTCCCTGCAAGCGCTTTGGACTCACCATCAGCCTCAGCAAGACCGAGTCCATGTATCAACCAGCTAGCTCACAGAACGCCAGTGCCTGCCCCCACCTGCAATCAAGGTCGATGACACAGAGATCAAGTCAGTCGACAGGTTTTACCTCCTGGACAGCACCCTATGCAGCAACGGAGCCCTTGATGCAGAAGTGACACTGCGCATCGCCAAGGCCAGCTCCGCCTTTGGCAGACTCAACAACAAGCTGTGGAACAACAAAGGCATCAGGCTCAGCACCAAAATCAAAACCTACAGAGCTGTTGTGCTGACCACCTTGTTGTACTGTTGTGAAACATGGACGACGTATCGCCGTCACATTCAACAACTTGAGCAGTTTCACCAGAGATGCCTATGAAAGATTCTCGGCATAAAGTGGCAAGACAGGGTCTCCAACCTCCAGGTCCTAGAGAGGAGCGGCCTGCCCAGCATCGAAAGCCTGCTGATCCAGTGCCAGCTACGCTGGACACGTTGTCCGCATGACAGACAGCAGGATCCCGAAGATGCTTTTGTATGGCCAGCTGAAGGAAGGCCACCGCGAACTTGGAAGACCCTGCAAGCGCTTCAAGGACAACTTGAAGACAAACCTCAAAGCCTGTGACATAGACATCGCTTGCTGTGAAACTGATGCCTTTACCGCTCTCGCTGGAGGATGTTGTGCTCTAGTGGCATAAAGACGTTTGAAAACAAGTGAACGCTGGCCATTAAGGGGAAGCGTGAGGGAAGGAAGCAGGGCTCAACTTCTGGAGACGTTTTCCCTTGCAACACCTGTGGGAAGTGCTGCGCATCCAGAATCGGCCTCTTCTCCCATATGAGGACACACCGACAGATAAGCCTGCCTGCCTACTCATCCGTCGGTCCGACGGGAGACTTCATCATCATCATCATTATGCTCTCCCAGGTCAGCCTTGGTCAGTGACCAGCGGTGGTCTGGTGGTCAGCGACGGTCAGTGGTCAGCAATAGTCACTGATGGTCAGCGGTCATTGGTGGTAGACCTTCAAGTGACCATACCCCCCTAACACACACACACACACACATACACACACCCCTTACCCAGGCGGGAGGGGGGGTTCATAATGATTTCCCGAAAATTTTATCAATTTGTCATCCAAATATACCTGTCTGCCAAAAACGATTTACGGTATGAATATACCAGGGTATGATTAAAAAAGACACTGTTTTTATATTGTCGAGAAAGTGTGTGATCAACAAAAATGATATGTTGTTATTAAAGAAGTGTCCTACTTGACGAAGATTAGGTTTGTAGAGATTCATATTATATCATCCAGTCTTTTACTATCAAGAATGACCAGCTAAAATGTACCCCAGCGTTACAGGCGTTCTGTTACTGACCTATTTCTTTTCAGTGGTATTTTTCTTTCCAGTTTGAACTTACTCCATAAAGTCCTTCTTGGTTTTCTTTGTAAATTGTGACAAATTACATTGATTAACTTTAAAACCATCATCAATACTGAATCTCATATCGCGGCGAAACAGTGTAAATGTGCGCGCGCGCGCGCGCGCGCGCGCGTGTGTGTGTGTGTGTGTGTGTGTGGTGTTCACCGAATAATGTATTTACTGTGTGTCAGCGGGATGCACACAACGTATATGTTTGTGTATAAGTGTGTGTGTGCGGGCAGTGAGACAGAGAGAGAAAGAGACAGAGACAGACAGAGAGAGAGAGAGAGAATAAGAGAGAGAATGAGAGATAGTGGCAGAGAGGGGGAGCGATAAAGAAACAGAAAATGAGAGACGGGGAGAGAGAGAGAGAGAGAGAGAGAGAGGGGGGGGGGGAGAGAAGAGAGAGAATGAGAGATACAGAGAGAACTCAGAACTGTTTTAATGTACATCGGCCTTGGGCCACGATACAAAAGGACTGGGGTCGGGAGAGATAGACAGAGAGAGAGAGAGAGAGAGAGAGAGAGAGAGAGAGTGGCAGAGATGGGGAGACAGACGGAGAGAGATATATATACAGAGAGAGAGAGAGACAGAGAGAGAGAGAGAGAGAGAGAGAGAGAGAGAGAGAGATAGTGGCAGAGAGGGGGAGAGACAGAGAAACAGAAAATGAGAGACGGAGAGTGAGAGAGACTGACAGAGGGAAGAGAGAGAATGAGAGAGAGAGAGAGAGAATGACAGAGGGAAGAGAGAGAATGAGAGAGAGAGAGAGAGAGACTGACAGAGGGAAGAGAGAGAATGAGAGAGAGAGAGAGACTGACAGAGGGAAGAGAGAGAATGAGAGAGAGAGAGAGAGAGACTGACAGAGGGAAGAGAGAGAATGAGAGAGAGAAAAAAAACTGA
>NC_134885.1:8980106-8985106 GCF_041734735.1 Babylonia areolata | reverse complement strand
CCAAGTACCCGGTCTTTGACGATTTCACCGTGTACCGCAAGTGGACTCGTGACGGAGACGTGATTGTTCCGTGCCGCAACGGGACTCTGTTTGACATCAGCGCCTGCGAGTGTGTGGACTTCAAACTGCCCTATGGTGAGTTGCATTGTGTGGAGTGGTTTGGTGTGGTGTGTTGGTGCGTTGTTTGGTGTTGTGTGGTGTGGTGTTGTGCGTTGTGCGGTGTTGTGTGGTGTGGTGTTGTGTGTTGTGTGGTGTTGTGTGGTGTGGTGTTGTGTGGTGTTGTGTGGTGTGGTGTTGTGTGGTGTTGTGTGTTGTGTGGTGTTGTGTGGCTGAATGTGATGGTGTGTGGTATTATGTTGTGCTGTGTGGTGTGTAGTCGTGTTGTGTTGTGTTGTGTTGTGTTGTGTGATGTGGTGTAGTTTGGTGCTTTGTTGCGTTGCAATGTGTGGTGTGAAGTGGTGTTGTGTGGTGTAGTGGGGGGTGGTGTTGTGTTGTGTGGTGTGGTGTGCTGTTGTGTGGTGTGGTGTGGAGTGGTGTTGTGTGGTGTGGAGTGGTGTTGTGTGGTGTGGCGTGGAGTGGTGTTGTATAGTGTGGAGTGGTGTGGTGTTGTATAGTGTGGAGTGGTGCTGTGTGGTGTGGCGTGGAGTGGTGTTGTGTTGTGTTGTGTGGTGTGGTGTTGTGTGGTGTGGCGTGGTGTGGTGTGGAGTGGTGTTGTGTGGTGTGGCGTGGTGTGGTGTGGTGTTGTGTGGTGTGGCGTGGTGTGGTGTGGTGTTGTGTGGTGTGGCGTGGTGTGGTGTGGAGTGGTGGTGTGTGGTGTGGCGTGGTGTGGTGTGGTGTTGTGTGGTGTGGCGTTGTGTGGTGTGGTGTTGTGTGGTGTGGCGTGGTGTGGTGTGGAGTGGTGTTGTGTGGTGTGGTGTGGAGTAGTGTTGTGTAGTGTGGAGTGGTGTTGTGTGGTGTGGCGTGGACTGGTGTTGCATAGTGTGGAGTGGTGCTGTGTTGTGTGGTGTGGTGTTGTGTGGTGTGGTGTGGAGTGGTGCTGTGTTGTGTGCTGTGGTGTTGTGTGGTGTGGTGTGGTATGGGCGGCGTGTTGTGTGGTGTTGTGTGGTGTTGTGTTGCATTGTGTTGTGCATCTGTTTATACCCCCACCATTACCACCACCACAACTACTACTACCACTACCATCACCACCTCCACCACCACCATCACAACTACTACTACCGCTACCATTACCACCTCCACCACCACTACCACAACAACTACTACCACTACCATCACCACCACCACCATTACTACCACCACCACAAACACTACTACCACTACAATCACCACCACCACCACCACAACTACTACTACTACTACCACCACCACCACAAACATCGACTACTGATGCCACTACCATCATCACCACCACCCCCACCTACACAACTACTACTACCACTACCATCAACACCACCACCACAACTACTACTTCTACCACCACCACCACCACAAACATCAACTACTGCTGCCACTACCACCACCACCACAAACACTACTACTACTACTACCATCATCACCACCACCACCACCGCCACAACAACTACTACTACAACTACCACCACCACCACAAACAACAACCAACTGCTACCTCTACCATCACCACCACCACCACGACCACCACCACCACCATCACCACCACCACCACCACCACAAACAACAACTACCTGCTACCTCTACCATCACCACCACCACCACCACCATCACCAACACCACCACCACCACCACCACCACCACCACAAACAACAACCAACTGCTACCTCTACCACCACCACCACCACCACCACCACCACCACCACCATCACCAACACCACCACCACCACCACCACAACCACAAACAACAACCAGCTGCTACCTCTACCATCACCACTACCACCACCACCACCACAAACAACAACCAACTGCTACCTCTACCACCACCACCACCACCACCACCACAAACATCAACCAACTGCTACCTCTACCATCACCACCACCACCACCACCACCACCACAAACATCAACCAACTGATACCTCTACCATCACCACCACCACCACCACCACCACCACCACCACAAACAACAACCAACTGCTACCTCTACCACCACCACCACCACCACCACAAACATCAACCAACTGCTACCTCTACCACCACCACCACCACCACAAACAACAACCAACTGCTACCTCTACCACCACCACCACCACCACAAACAACAACCAACTGATACCTCTACCATCACCACCACCACCACCACCACCACAAACATCAACCAACTGCTACCTCTACCACCACCACCACCACCACAAACAACAACCAACTGATACCTCTACCATCACCACCACCACCACCACCACCACAAACAACAACCAACTGCTACTTCTACAACCACCACCACCACCACCACCACCACCACAAACATCAACCAACTGATACCTCTACCATCACCACCACCACCACCACCACCACAAACATCAACCAACTGATACCTCTACCATCACCACCACCACCACCACCACCACAAACAACAACCAACTGCTACCTCTACCACCACCACCACCACCACAAACATCAACCAACTGCTACCTCTACCACCACCACCACCACCACAAACAACAACCAACTGCTACCTCTACCATCACCACCACCACCACCACCACCACCAACACCACCACCACCGCCAACACCACAAACAACAACCACCTGCTACCTCTACCATCACCACCACCACCACCACCACCACCACCACCACCACCACCACAAACAACAACCACCTGCTACCTCTACCATCACCACCACCACCACCACCACAAACAACAACCAACTGCTACCTCTACCACCACCACCACCACCACCAGTGATGGCCTAGAGGTAACGCGTCCGCCTAGGAAGCGAGAGAATCTGAGCGCGCTGGTTCGAATCACGGTTCAGCCGCCGATATTTTCTCCCCCTCCACTAGACCTTGAGTGGTGGTCTGGACGCTAGTCATTCGGATGAGACGATAAACCGAGTTCCCGTGTGCAGCAAGCACTTAGCGCACGTTAAAGAACCCACGGCAACAAAAGGGTTGTTCCTGGCAAAATTCTGTAGAAAAATCCACATCGATAGGAAAAACAAATAAAACTGCATGCAGGAAAAAATACAAAAACAAAATGGGTGGCGCTGTAGTGTAGCGACGCGCTCTCCCTGGGGAGAGCAGCCCGAATTTCACACAGAGAAATCTGTTGTGATAAAAAGAAATACAAATACAAATACAAACAACAACCAACTGCTACCACTGCCCATCTTGTTCCCCAGTGTATACATGAAGCCTTTTGTACACGAAAGTGTGTCTTCACAAGTGACTGAGAACGTTGATGTTTTTTTTTTACTTTTTGCATTCATTATCAGTTGTTTCGCTTGTCAGTTTAACGACTTCTCTTTTACGAAGTCCTTTAAGTAATTTCCTGTAACTGTATTTAGAGGTTTTTTTTTTTCTTCTTCCAAATTTCACCCACATTTTTACCCTCATTTGCCCAGTTTCTCCCAACCCTCCATTCATCCACATCTCCCACCACCTTCTAACCGATAATGCTCAGATGTATTCATAAATACTTTAACAAAATGCCTTCAATCACCGATATGTGTGACGGGACATTAAACAAAATTCCTCCTCCTCCCCAGTATGTCCGCCCAACCTGGACGTCTCCTTCGCTCGTGGGTCTAGCGGAGGACGGGGAACCCCGGAGAGTCAGATTACGTATCAGTTCAGTGACGTCACCTTGACGGGCGGCTCGGGTATTTTCGACGGCGTCAAGTCCAGGGTCAGTGTCCGAACTATGCCTGCCAGCGCCTTCGACCGTCCCTTGGTGATGCGGATAACGTATAGAGAGGCTGATGACGTCAGAAAGCCCGTGGCTTTGGCTAGCACAAGTACGTCATTTGTGTGTGTGTGTGTGTGTGTGTGTGTGTGTGTGTGTGTGTGTGTGTGTGTGTGTGTGTGTGTGTGTGTGTGTGTGTGTGTGTGTGTGTGTGTGTGTGCGTGTGTGCGTGTGTGTGTGTGTGTGTGTGTGTGTGTGTGTGTGTGTGTGTGTGTGTGTGTGTGTGCTGAATGTTTTGTTTTGCGTTGTGTTTGTATTGTCGTTGTGTTGTATGTTTTGTGCGTTGAGTTGAGTTAGTTGAGGTGAGTTGGTTGTCCTGTGTTTTGATGTGTTGTGTTATGTGTTGTCTTGTATTTTGATGTACTGTTTGGTGCTGTATCGCAATTGTGTGTGTGTGTGTGTGTGTGTGTGTGTGTGTGTGTGTGTGTGTGTGTGTGTGTGTGTGTGTGTGTGTGTGGACAGGTCGGTGTGGGCATGGCGGGCTGGTTCTGCTGTCCTTGGAGCGAGGAGGCATCAAGCTGGAGATGTCCAGCTATGGTCGGACCCCCATCATTTTCCGACTGCCCACTGCCGTGAGTGGTGTCCTCGTGATCTCTTCATAACTTCTTCTTCTTCTTCTTCTTCATGCGTGGTCTGCAACTCCCACGTTCACTTGGTTTAATTAAATAATCTTTAATTATTCAACAATACACATGATTACAATGCAATGAATGACAAAAGAGCATCAACAAGCTTAAAGCTTATACTGTGCTCACAATGTTGCACTTCAATTTTATCATGACGGCTGATGAACCATATTATGACTTGTATCAAATAACATTCATAAACAGTAAGTAATGAAATAATAAAATAAAACAAATAAACAAACCGTACATAATATAGTAAAATAATGCTAATATCAATATTAACATGAGATTAAATTTATTATCACCAGAGTAATTGGTCTAAAAGAAGAAAATTTAGAAGAATGGTGGGTAAGGTGGTGGGGGAGGGGGAACAGAGGGGAGAGGAGAAATTCTAACAGATCATTGGCCAATCCATTCAACTTTGAATATTTGGTCAGTCAAATAAATCCAACATATATTTTACGAATAGAATCATGTTGTACCCTTTCTTCACAATA
>NC_134885.1:8970106-8972606 GCF_041734735.1 Babylonia areolata | reverse complement strand
TTTCAGAAATCTGTGGTTAAAAAAAAAAAAGCCTCATGTCTTTACTAAGGATTCATCTGACAAAGAGAAGAAGGAGAAGAAGGAGGAGGAGAAGGAGAAGGAAGAGGAGGAGGAGGAGGAGAAGGAGGACAAGGAGAAGAAGAAGAAGAAGAAGAAGAAGAAGAAGAAGAAGAAGAGTTTAGTTTGCAGTGCAACATGATTTCAATGGCACTTCCATGACCTTATACTTTGTTGTTGTTGTTTCTGCTGTTGTTGTTCTTTTTTAATTAAAAAAAAAGAGTTTTAACATAATTCTCCGTTTCTTTTTTTTTTCTTTCTCATATCTTCCCTCGCTTTAATACTGCTCTCCACTGGTACTTTAGGGGGAACGGTTGAATTGTGACTTTTCTCTCACGGTAACTGGGACCACACCAGTGAATTCTGAGTGGAGTACGAGTCTCTCTGTCGGGCAGTTTGGTCTGCTTCGGATGCACACAAATAATTGTCGTCACCGTGGCATTTGAAGAGTCTCAACCATGAGACGAAACTATTCATCTCTGCATCTCCCTGTTTCTGTCTCCCTCAATTCTTCAAGCTTCAGCCGGAAAGGGGTTAACGCAGCAGTAAATTTCGAAATTTCGAAATGGCTGATGTTCGTCCTTTGGATTAGATGATGATCATGGCTTGAAAATTCAGATGGAAAATCAGTGGCTGTGGGTCTGGAGGTGACTGATGAGGCCAACCCGGGCCCTGAAGGCTCGCCCACATGTGGGACACAAGTGAATGCGTGCTGTCGTGGCAGTGGATGCTGCTCGGGCCTTGCGCACAGCACACTTTCGTTGCGACACTGTGATGTGCCTGGCTTCAGCTGCACGGGCTCCTGTGGTGATCTTGCTGCACCAAGCTGGACGGTCCAAACGACTATGAAGAGAAGAAAACAAAGTCCTTCATTAACTCACTCAGTACGACCAGTCCTCTCTTCTCCTCTACACAGACCCCTCCGATGTCCAGTGGGTGTCTCAATGACCCAACCTTTAGCTTCCGTCGTCAGAATTGTAGTATTCTTTGTCAACATTCACCTCTTCAGTATAAGAGCCTTCCGCTTGTAATATTTTGATGATGGTAATTGGGGTGAAACGCTGTTAACGTCGTCTCTTTCGCCGTTCGTATGGAGAGAGTTAAAATCGTTTTTCTGCATTCAGTGAAAGTTGATAGCAGACGAAGTTAGGGATCTCTCCCCATCGTAAAAGGAGCAAGGTGGCACAACGGTCAAGACGCTTATCTGCCAATACAATGTCCGTGAGGGTCTGGGATCGAATCCCGCTCTCGCTGTCCCTCTCAAGCTTGACTGGAAAATCAAACTGAGCGTGTAGTCATTCGGATGAGACGATAAACCAAGGTCCCGTGTGCAGCATGCACTTCGCGCACTGAATAATAATAAAAAAAAAAAAACGGCAACAAATGTGTTATCCTCTGACAGTTTTCAGTTTTCATTAGCTCAAGGAAGCGTCACTGCGTTCGGACAAATCCATATACGCTACACCACATCTGCCAAGCAGATGCCTGACCAGCAGCGTAACCCAACGCGCTTAGTCAGGCCTTGAGAGAAAAAAAAAGTGAATAAATAATGGATAAGCGTACATAGATAAACAAACAAACAAATAAATAAATAATTACAATATAAAAAAGGTAGTAGTAACAATAATAAATAAATAAATAAATAAATAAGACAACAATGATGATAAATAAGCAAATAAATGTAAAACATCCTCTGACAAAATTCTGATAGGTATATGAATATATAAGCATGCACTCAAGGCCTGACAAGCGCGTCGGGTTGTGCTGCTGGACAGGCATCTGTCTAGCAGATGTATGGATACGCTTGTATGGATTCAGCCGAACGCATTGTTACCTCCTTGAGAAACTGAAACTGAAACTCTTTAAGTATAACATGGTCTTCAGTAATGACCCATTCTCCTGACGTTACAGCACTGGTTTCGTGTTGCACTGCACCGCAGTGTCGTCGTAGCCCTTATATCTAACATTGTCGTTGGTCTCTCTCTCTTAAAATCGTTTCTCTGCATTCAGTGAAAGTTAATAGCAGATGAAGTTAGGGATCTCTCCCCATCGTAAAAGGAGCAAGGTGGCACAACGGTCAAGACGCTTATCTGCCAATACAATGTCCGTGAGGGTCTGGGATCGAATCCCGCTCTCGCTGTCCCTCTCAAGCTTGACTGGAAAATCAAACTGAGCGTGTAGTCATTCGGATGAGACGATAAACCAAGGTCCCGTGTGCAGCATGCACTTCGCGCACTGAATAATAATAAAAAAAAACGGCAACAAATGTGTTATCCTCTGACAGTTTTCAGTTTTCATTAGCTCAAGGAAGCGTTCGGACAAATCCATATACGCTACACCACATCTGCCAAGCAGATGCCTGACCAGCAGCGTAACCCAACGCGCTTAGTCAGGCCTTGAGAGAAAAAAAAAGTGAATAAATAATGGATAAGCGTACATAGAT
>NC_134885.1:8950106-8962606 GCF_041734735.1 Babylonia areolata | reverse complement strand
TGTAATTGGGGTGAAACGCTGTTAACGTCGTCTCTTTCGCCGTTCGTATGGAGAGAGTTAACAGCGTTTCACCCCAATTATCATGATCAAAATACTGCAAGCGGAAGGCTCTTATACTGAAGAAGTGAATATTGACAAAGAATACCACAATTCTGACGACGGAAGCTAAAGGTTGGGTCATTGAGACACCCACTGGACATCCGAGGGGTCTGTGTAGAGGAGAAGAGAGGACTGGCCGTACTGAGTGAGTTAACTCTCTCCATACGAACGGCGAAAGAGACGACGTTAACAGCGTTTCACCCCAATTATCATCATCAAAATACTGCAAGCGGAAGGCTCTTATACTGAAGAAGTGAATATTGACAAAGAATACCACAATTCTGACGACGGAAGCTAAAGGTTGGGTCATTCAGACACCCACTGGACATCCGAGGGGTCTGTGTAGAAGAGAAGAGAGGACTGGCCGTACTGAGTGAGTTAACTCTCTCCATACGAATGGCGAAAGAGACGACGTTAACAGCGTTTCACCCCAATTATCATCATCAAAATATTGCAAGCGGAAGGCTCTTATACTGAAGAGGTGAATATTGACAATGAATACCACAATTCTGACGACGGAAGCTAAAGGTTGGGTCATTCAGACACCCACTGGACATCCGAGGGGTCTGTGTAGAGGAGAAGAGAGGACTGGCCGTACTGAGTGAGTTAACTCTCTCCATACGAACGGCGAAAGAGACGACGTTAACAGCGTTTCACCCCAATTATCATCATCAAAATATTGCAAGCGGAAGGCTCTTATACTGAAGAGGCGAATGTTGAGAAAGAATACCACAGTTCTGACGACGGAAGATAAAGGCTGGGTCATTCAGACACCCACTGGACATCCGAGGGGTCTGTGTAGAGGAGAAGAGAGGACTGGCCGTACTGAGTGAGTTAACAGCGTTTCACCCCAATTACCATGATCAAAATACTGCAAGCGGAAGGCTCTTATACTGAAGAAGTGAATATTGACAAAGAATACCACAATTCTGACGACGGAAGCTAAAGGTTGGGTCATTGAGACAACCACTGGACATCCGAGGGGTCTGTGTAGAGGAGAAGAGAGGACTGGCCGTACTGAGTGAGTTAACTCTCTCCATACGAACGGCGAAAGAGACGACGTTAACAGCGTTTCACCCCAATTATCATCATCAAAATATTGCAAGCGGAAGGCTCTTATACTGAAGAGGTGAATATTGACAATGAATACCACAATTCTGACGACGGAAGCTAAAGGTTGGGTCATTCAGACACCCACTGGACAATCGAGGGGTCTGTGTAGAGGAGAAGAGAGGACTGGCCGTACTGAGTGAGTTAACTCTCTGCATACGAACGGCGAAAGAGACGACGTTAACAGCGTTTCACCCCAATTATCATCATCAAAATATTGCAAGCGGAAGGCTCTTATACTGAAGAGGTGAATATTGACAATGAATACCACAATTCTGACGACGGAAGCTAAAGGTTGGGTCATTCAGACACCCACTGGACATCCGAGGGGTCTGTGTAGAGGAGAAGAGAGGACTGGCCGTACTGAGTGAGTTAACTCTCTCCATACGAACGGCGAAAGAGACGACGTTAACAGCGTTTCACCCCAATTATCATCATCAAAATATTGCAAGCGGAAGGCTCTTATACTGAAGAGGTGAATATTGACAATGAATACCACAATTCTGACGACGGAAGCTAAAGGTTGGGTCATTGAGACACCCACTGGACATCCGAGGGGTCTGTGTAGAGGAGAAGAGAGGACTGGCCGTACTGAGTGAGTTAACTCTCTCCATACGAACGGCGAAAGTGACGACGTTAACAGCGTTTCACCCCAATTATCATCATCAAAATATTGCAAGCGGAAGGTTCTTATACTGAAGAGGTGAATATTGACAATGGATACCACAATTCTGACGACGGAAGCTAAAGGTTGGGTCATTCAGACACCCACTGGACATCCGAGGGGTCTGTGTAGAGGAGAAGAGAGGACTGGCCGTACTGAGTGAGTTAAACGTGGTTCTCTGCCGATCATGTGCACTCTTATTTTCCTCCCATAGAGATAACTGGGATTGGGAATGGATTCTAAACGGTGTCTCGCAATCTGGTTTCACGGCCACCACTGCCCCTTGTATGTGATGCGTCTTTTCTCGAGAGCCGTAGCGGGAGTGATCTCAGGAACCACGAAGGGCTGTCTACTCCTTCTTCTGCTTTCGTGGGCTGCAACTCCCACGTACACTCGCATGTACACGAGTGGGCTTTTACGTGCATGACCGTTTTTACCCCGCCATGTAGGCAGCCATGCTCCGTTTTCGGGGCTGTGCATGCTGGGTATGTTTTTGTTTCCACAACCCACCGAACGCTGACATGGATTACAGGATCTTTAACGCGCGTATTTGATCTTCTGCATGCGTTTACACACGAAGGGGGTTCAGGCACTAGCAGGTCTGCACATGCTGTCTACTCCAATGGAGAGGATGTATTTGACCTGGTGTTGCTGTACCTGAGGGGCGTCTTCTTCTTCTTCTTTCGGTATCAGTATCAGTAGCTCAAGGAGGCGTCACTGCGTTCGGTCAGATCCATATACGCCACACCACATCTGGCCAAGCAGATGCCTGACCAGCAGCGTAACCCAACGCGCTTAGTCAGGCCTTGAGAAAAAAAAAAGAAGAAGAGAAATACACAAAAATACTACTACTAATGATAATATTTATAAGGCGCAAAATCTTGATGAAGTCAACTCAAAGCACACAAAAAAGAAAAGGACAACAATGATGATAAATAAGCAAATAGATGTAAAACATGCAGACACACATTTACACACACACACACACACACACACACACACACACACACACACACACACACACACACACACACACACACACACACACACACGCACACACATGCATAACAGATATGCAACAAACATGCAGTTTCACAGACATGAAAGCACGTACATGAGCAGCAACACACACACACACACACACACACACACACACACACACACACACACACACACACACACACACATTACCCTGCATCCCCCCCCTCCTTCACACACTCATTTCTAGGCTACATATCGCAGCTTCCACGGCACACCCCCACCCACTAGCCCCCGCCCCCCAAGACCCCCCCCCCCCACAAGTTTCAAGTTTCAAGTTTTAATTATCCTTTCACTCCTATTGGAGTATGGAGGATTACTGCAAAATACTATTTTCGTGCCCATAACAAACATTTCCAAATACACAATGTCACATAAAAGTTGAGAAAACACAAATGTCTTTTAACTCCAAAACTATATAACTAGGCAACATTTGCAAATCTAATCATCTTACTTACAGCTAAAATGACTTTTTGGCCTCCTTTGAGCATATTACAAAAATTAAAAACCGATGTTGGAGACAAATATTTTTTAGGAACATATCTATTTCGTAACTGATCATAATTGGGACATTCCATTATAAAATGAAACTCATCACCAATTACAAACCTTACAAAACCGTAACTCTCGTGGTATGCCTTTGTGTCTCCCTGTTTCTATTTCCAGCTTATGATTACTACTTCGAAATCTGAAGAAGCTGATAACATAATTATCAGGCATTTGACTTATATATTTTTCTCTACCAAATCCACTTTTGAAATTTCGATAAAACAAACATTTACTACTCGCCTCTAGAGCATGTCTCCATAGATTTTGAAAACTATCTCTCAAAGCAATGTTGACATTCTTGCAGAAAGATTCCCTCTCCAAGAAGAATTGACCATCCCAAACACAGTCATACCCTGCTTCTATTAAAATTTGTCTGATACAACTCATCCATTTTGAAGAATAAATACCATTTCGATATAAGTCAAGTAATATCAAATATATTTTCCCAGAATATTTTTCTGTGTTTGATATTACTAAGCTGGTCCAAAATCGAACTAATCTCATTTTCACTAACACACTAATTGGATAAATACCAGTTTCTCCATAAACAATTTAGGTCATAGTATTTCTGTTCAGTTCACACACACACACAACACACACTCGCACACTTATTTGTACAAGCACACACACCTAACCGCTTCTTCGTTCAAGGGCTGCAACTCCCAGCTTCACTCGTATGTACACGTGAGGGCTTTTACGTGTATGACCGTTTTTACACATGTAACCAGCCATACTCCGTTTTCGGGGTGTGTGCATGCTGGGTACGTTCTTTTTTTTCTTTTTTTTTTTCTTTCCATAACCCACCGAACGCTGACATGGATTACAGGATCTTTGACGTGCGTATTTAATTTTCTGCTTGCGTTTACACACGAAGGGGTTTCAGGCACAAACAGGTATCCACATATGTTGACCTTGGAAAATCTCCACCCTTTACCCACCAGGCGTCGTTTCCGAGATTCGAACTCCGGGACCCTCGGATTGAAAGTCCAACGCTTTCACCACTCGGCTATCGCGCCCGTCCTAGAGGGTTTAATGTTTACATTTCACTGGTTCCTATTCAACCCCATCACCAAAAATTCATTTCATCCCCATTTCTAAGCAGTACAGTTTCAGTTTCAGTAGCTCAAGGAGGCGTCACTGCGTTCGGACAAATCCATATACGCTACACCACATCTGCCAAGCAGATGCCTGACCAGCAGCGTAACCCAACGCGCTTAGTCAGGCCTTGAGAAAAGGTAGGTTTCACCGAGATTTGAACTAGGATCGCTGGATCTAGAGTCCAGAGTGCTAACCATTACACCATAGAACCGCACTAAACAGTACAGGTTTGTTCACTTGGACTTGTTTCCCCCCCACAAATCCCAGTATTACATGTATAAAATGTACCTCACTTCAAGCTGACGGAGAAACGATGAAGTTGAACCCCCGCTGAAGTGGTCTCCTCGACTGACGTTTTATATTCATGAGCACGCACATTGCATTGGTTAAACATTGCGCTGACCACAGACCTGTTAGGATGCCATGTAAGCTCTGTGATCTACCTTCCTTCTCTGCTGCCGATGGATCGCCACCTTCTGTAGTCAGTGGGGAGGTGGGGATGGGGGGTGTGGGGCGGGGAGGGTGGGGGTGGTGGAAGAAAGGAACCCATCGTTTGGAGAGAAGGTCGATGTCTCTGATAGGTGTCAGAGGAGGTGGGGAGGGGAGTAGAGGGCGGTGGTGGTGGTGGTGGTGCGGGGGGAGGGGGGGGAACCCTGGGCCATTTAGGGCGATTCTGTTTGTTTGCTGGCGGGCAAGCGAATACGTGAACAGGCAACGTGTCCACAGTGAAATTGACCAGGAGGGAAGTGGACGGACAAGCGGAGAGAGCGTGGTTTGATATCCCTTGGTGGTCATTTGGCGTGACTGGCCATCACCCGCCGTCACCTCTCTGTCTCTGTCTCTGTCTGTTGATGTCTGTCTGTCTGTGCTGACGCTTATTCGCACGCTATTGCCTTTTCTCTTTTGTTTCTGTGTCTGTGCTTGTGTTTGTCGTGTTTCCATCTCCGTCTGTGTCTGTTGATGTTTGTCGGTCTGTCCTGACCTGATCTCTGTGTGTGTGTGTGTGTGTGTGTGTGTGTGTGTGTGTGTGTGTGTGTGTGTGTGTGTGTGTGTGTGTGTGTGAAGATGTGCAATGCGGTTTGACTGACTGAAATGGAGAGGCACGTAAATTTCAGTAATCTGTATATTTGTATATAGCTATTTCCATTTGGTGCCATTTAATTTATCTTTTTATTTTCTATTCATTTTATTTGTTTGTTGTTTTCTTCTTATGTTGGACATGTGCTGCTGCCAAAAAGAAAATCTCTGTACCAAAGTATTGACAATAAAGTTTGTGTATTGTATTGTGTATTGTGTGACGTTTAGTCGCATGTAATTCTCTCTTTGTTTCTTTCTTTTTTTGTTTCTCTGTCTTTGTCTGTGCTTGTGTTTGTCCTTTCTGCTTGTCAGCAGTGATCTTTGTTCATCTTTGTTGCTCTTTCCTAAGCGCGTTGGGTCGCGCTGCTGGTCAGGCATCTGCTTAGCAGATGTGGTGTGGCGTATAATTATGGATTTTTTTTTTTGTCCGAACGCAGTGACGCCTCCTTTGAGTAACTGAACTGAACTATTCTTTCCTGACTGCCTATCAGACACTGAATCTCACTCAGTGCGCACATTCTCTCTGTCTGTCTGTCTGTCTGTCTGTCTGTCTCTCTCTCTCTCTCTCTCTCTCTCTCTCTCTCTCTCATAGCATCAAATGTAAATCACAACACACTGTATCCAGGCACATTTTCCAAACATTCAACATTAAGGAATAAGAATACAATTTATATGTCTTCTCTCTATCACCATGTAAAACGTATTTGTGCGTTTCGCTCCTGATATGTTTTGATTTGAGACTGACCGGCAGCTGAAAATGAAAGGTATCTGATGTAATATGTTATAATATGATATAATGTAATTGTATATATAGTGAGAGAGGTGTGCATGCGTGCGTGTGTGTGTGTGCTTTGCGTGCGTGCGCGTGTACGTGCGTGCGTGCATGTGTGCGTGTGTGTACGTGCGTGCGTGCGTGCGTGCGTGTGTGATTCTTGTTTTATCTTACTAATGCACCACAAATTCTAACAGTCAGCTTTTGATTCGTTCTGATCGCCATAGTTCGGACACGACTGATTCATGTATATCTATGACTGTCATAGATATTGTTTAGTTGATGTTAGTCCGTGCCACCCCCTCACTGAACTTTGAGAACACACACGCACGATACAAAAATGGTATTTTCTATTGACCTCATAACAGAAGTTTGCATCTCACATGACACGGAAATGTCATGTTATGCTGACCAACACCCACAAAAGTAACTCATAACTGGACACGGGATTTATACTGCATCTTCACAGAACTGAGAAAGATTAGTTCAGCACACGCCACGAAAAAAGTGTGGACCCGCAGTTTGCTCGCTGCTGTACGACATTCTGACAGATTTGCAAGTTCGTTTTTTGTTTGTTTGTTAGATTTGTTCCGTTCCAGTGTGTGTGTGTGTGTGTGTGTGTGTGTGTGTGTGTGTGTGTGTGTGTGTGTGTGTGTGTTCGTTCTTTAGTTTAACGTCTTTTCACTATTTGTGATATTAGACGATTTAAAAAAGAAAAAAAAAGAAAAAAAGGTGGGGGTGGGAAAAGTTTGGGGTGGGGGTGGGGGAAGATAATTCAGGTAAATAGAACAGGCAGAAAACGACTGAAAAATGTATAACTAGCATGCAATTAAACCTAACAATAACAATTCAGTAAAGATAAAAAAACAACAACAAATAAAACTATGAACACAAAGTACATTAACTCTCTCCACACGAACGGCGAAAGAGACAACGTTAACAGTATTTCATCCCAATTACCATCATCAAAATATTACAAGCGGAACGCTCTTATACTCAAGAGGTGAATGTTGACAAAGAATACCACAGTTCCGACGACGGAAACTAAAGGTTGGGTCATTCAGACACCCACTGGACATCCGAGGGGTCTGTGTAGAGGAGAAGAGAGGACTGGCCGTACTGAGTGAGTTAAAGGAATGTAGAAATAGGACTATGCAATAACTTTCCAAAAATCGTCTGCAGAATCGTTATTCTCTGTGGAACACTTGGGCTGGAGGGTACGTACGTAACTGCTGACGGTGAAACAAACAATGAAGCAAGCCGAACTGCTTACCACAGATGCATGTAACATTTTTACTATATTTTGTCTTCAGTGCGTCGACGGGCGCAATAGCCGAGTGGTTAAAGCGTTGGACTGTCAATCTGAGGGTCCCGGGTTCGAATCACGGTGACGGCGCCTGGTGGGTAAAGGGTGGAGATTTTTACGATCTCCCAGGTCAACATATGTGCAGACCTGCTAGTGCCTGAACCCCCTTCGTGTGTATATGCAAGCAGAAGATCAAATACGCACGTTAAAGATCCTGTAATCCATGTCAGCGTTCGGTGGGTTATGAAAACAAGAACATACCCAGCATGCACACCCCCGAAAACGGAGTATGGCTGCCTACATGGCGGGGTAAAAACGGCCATACACGTAAAAGCCCACTCGTGTGCATACGAGTGAACGCAGAAAAAGAAGTCTTCAGTGCGTCAAGTTTTATGCGGAAGAAAGAAGAGGTTATTAATCTTGCATTGCAAGTTGATAGATTCGGTATCTTTTCTTTCATAATATATATGCTCGGGGAATAATGTCCCTTTCTGTTTCAAATACATTCTTTCCATAGATTATGAAATCGACTCCATACTGATTTTTGTAATAGAGTGTATGCCTCAATCACGGAAAGACGGACAAGTGTTTTTGTCGAAGTTTCTGAATCTTGCGCTCCTGTTTTGGCTGCGTTATCAGCAATTTCATTGCCATAGATGCCCACAAGAGAAGGCACCCAACAAAAACCTTACATCAGTACCTTTAACTCACTCAGTACGACCAGTCCTCTCTTCTCCTCTACACAGACCCCTCGGATGTCCAGTGGGTGTCTGAATGACCCAACCTTTAGCTTCCGTCGTCAGAATTGTGGTATTCTTTGTCAACATTCACTTCTTCAGTATAAGAGCCTTCCGCTTGCAATATTTTGATGATGGTAATTGGGGTGAAACGCTGTTAACGTCCGTCTCTTTCGCCGTTCGTATGGAGAGAGTTAATCCTTCAACAATGTACCCAAATGATTGCCTCGATAACTAAGTCAGATCTTGTTTTCAAGGCTAAATGATTCTAGGGCATAAAGTACTGATTTGGAATCAACAAAGAATGGGATTTGAGACAAAACTATTTGATGGCTCATCAAGTGGTTCAGACCTTGTACAATAGCAATCAGCTCAGCCGTAAATGTGGAAAGATTCTTTCCAATAAAGTAAGATTTTTTTCAACTTTAAAAGCAAAAATAGTAAAAGCCGCGCCAGCATTTTTTTCATCAAGGATCGATGCATCTGAGAATATATGGAGATGATTCTGGTACTTTTCTGCTATGTGTATTCTAGCAGTACTCGTCGTGATGTTGATATTTTCTCCTCTTTTTTTTCAGAATAATCAATATCAAAATCTGCTTTCAAAATTTCCCATAAAGGAACGGGAGTATATGTGGTTTCACAGCTATCTCTTTCATGTTAACACCAGATTCTTTTAACAAATTTGAAATGTAAGTTGTAACTGTTTCTTGTGACGGAATGGGTCTAGCTCTTTTAGAAGATCTATGTCAGATCTTAATGTTAGTTCATCAGCAATGAAACTTTCTGTCATTGAAGTATATCTTACAGCGAATTTCGCGGTTGCTAACTCACGATGTTCATTTGTATTTCGTATATCTCTCTCTCTCTCTCTTTGTGTGTGTGTGTGTGTGTGTGTGTGTGTGTGTGTGTGTGTGTGTGTGTGTGTGTGTGTGTGTGTGCGCGCGCGCGCGCGTGTGTGCGCGTTTGTTGTTGTTGTTGTTGTTGTTGTTATCACAACAGATTTCTCTGTGTGAAATTCGGGCTGCTCTCCCCAGGCAGGCCGCGTCGCTACACTGACAGTGCCCCCCCCCCCCCCCCCCACTCCGTCCCCCTCCTCTGCCCCCACCCCTCCCCCACACAAACACCCTTTTTTTTTTCCTGCGTGCAGTTTTATTTGCATTTCCTATTTAGGTCTTTGGTCACCTCACTGAGGCGAATGATAATCGTGTCCGACAAAAAACAACAACAACGAACAAACAAACAAAAAACGTCAGAACATAGCGCAAAGTATATCAGTTCATTAGCGATTAGAGACCGCCCCCGCCCCCCCCCCCCCCCGCTCCCCTCCCCCCCCCCCCAGCCCCCCCCCCCCCCCCCCCAAAAAAAAAAAAAAAAAAAAAAATCTCTGTCTTTGTGACTCGAAACAAGAACCTCTCGTTTTCAAGACCATAAAGTGGATTAAGGTAGGTAGGAAAGGGGATACTTTTACTACCCCTATCGCTACCATGGACTGGATTAAAGGGTGGAAGGGGGAAGGGATATTTTGCACCCCATAATTGCCAATTACGCCCCCCCTTCCCAGTCGTCTTAAACCTTTCACCTTGTTTTGCAAGTTGTCAAGTTTCAAAGTTGCTGAGTTTAAAAGTTGAAGTAACCCCTATAATGTTCACTACGACTGTGAGAGGGGACTTGGCAGGGTTAACGGAAGAGTAGCAGGAGAGATGGAGAAAAAAAGAAAAGAAAAGAAAAAAAGAAAAGAAGAGAAAAAGAAAGAAAAAGAAAGAGAAAGAAACTGCGAAAGAAAAAGGTCACAGAAACCGCACTATCTTTAAAGTAGCGTCGTATGGCAGATTAATCAGAATCCTTGTAGTAGAGATCGCGCCATCTTCAAAGACTCTTTCTCCATCTCTATCTGTGTTTTGTTTTGTTTTTTGTTTTTTTTCTCTGTCTGTCTGTCACTCTCTATATGTTTGTTTATCTGCCTCTGTCTGTCTGTCTGCCTGCTTGACTTCGGTCCACCCGTCTGTCTTTTGTCTGTCTGTCTGCATGTCTGCCTGCCTGTCTGTCTGCCTGCTTGACTTCCGTCCACCCGTCTATCTTTTGTCTGTCTGTCTGTCCGCCTGTCTGTCTGTCTGTCTCTCCACCTCTCTTCCTCTCTGTCTCTCGCTGTCTTTCTCCCTGTGTCTGCCTGTCTGCCCATTTGTCTGTTAGTCTGTCTGTCTGTCTGTCTGTATGTATGTATGTATGTATGCCCGTCTGTCGGTCTGTCTCTCTGTATGTATGTATGTATGTATGCCCGTCTGTCTGTCTGTCTGACTTCGTCTACCTCCTGTTCCTGTCTCTCTCTCTCTGCCGCTGTCTTTTTTTGTCTCTGTCTCCCCATCTCTGTCTCCGCTTCTCTTTCTGTCTGCTTCTCTCTTTCTCTATGTGTTTGCCTGTCTGTCTGACTGTCCGAGTGTATGCTCGATCGTCTTTCTGTTTGTCTGTCTATCTGTCTCTAGTTATCTTTGCCTGTCTGTCTGTCTATTTCTCCCTCTCTTTCTCTTTCCCATTTTGTCTGTCCGTCTGCCTGTCTGTCCGTTTGTTTGTCTGTAGATCAGTCTGTCCGTCTGTCTGTCTGTCTAGCTGTTCTTTCTTTCTGTTCTCTCTCTTTCCCTCTCTGTCTCTGTATCTCTGTTTCTCTATGTCTGTTTATCTACACCCACCCCCCCCACACACACCTCTCTCTGTTTCTGCCTGCCTACTTGTCTGTTTGTATGTCGTTCCGCCTGTCTGTCTGTCTGTCTGTCTGTCTCTCTAGATAGGTTTCTGTGTCTTTCTCGTGTGATCGTAAGTTCTGTGGTTAAACATCTATCCAGACTTGTAAATTTAGAGACATATCCACCCGCACGAAACCCATTCCATCCATGGCCATACCTCATCTAATCACACCCCCTTTACTGCCCCTCTCACCCTAATTTTTGCATTAACAAAATCATGAAAAGAAGCATCAGTCTAATTAGTCAACTGATAAAATCACTACAGACAGGCAACAGGGCTTCTAAATTAAACTTTGAACTGTCAGAAATATGAATTGATTACTGTATGCTAATCATAATAATAATGATAGTATCTAAATAACTTTGAACTGTCAGAAATATGAATTGATTACTGTATGCTAATCATAATAATAATGATAGTATCTAAATAGCGCTGAATCTTGTGCAGAGACAAATCTAAACACTGTCACACCAGTCATTTACACGCATGCGTAACTCTAAAACTGAAACCCCCCCCAAAAAAAAACTGAAGACAAGGAAGAGGCAGGGGAGGGAGGCTATCTTGTGAAGAGGTGGGTTTTAAGGCCAGATTTGAAAGAGCTGAGTGCGGAGACCTGACAAAGCGAAAGAGGAAGTTCATTCCAATTACAAGGCCCAGAGACAGAGAAAGAACGGCGTCCAACAGTGGAGTGTTTGAATCTGGGTATGCGTAAACAGAGTGGATCCGAAGCCGATCGTAGAGAGCGAGATGGAGTGTAGAGGTGAAGGCAGCCACAAAGATAGGAAGAGGCAGATTTGTGAATACATTTATAACATCGAGTGCTGATCTTATACTTTATTCTGTGCGAGATAGGGAGCTAATGGAAATATTGCAAAATAGGAGTGATGTGCTCAGATCTTTTCTTTCTGAGGACGAGTTTTTGATCGAAATATAATTATGGATCTTCAGAAGGTGCCAATGTATAGGGTAGATGTGTTTTCAGCTTTCGTGTGCATGTGTGTGTGTGTGTGTGTGTGTGTGTGTGTGTGTGTGTGTGTGTGTGTGTGTGTGTGGGGGGGGGGGGGGTAATGGGGTGGGAAGGATCTGTGCGTGTGTGTATAAATGCGAGCGTACGTCCGTGTGTGAATGTGTATGTTAACAATGTGTATGTTAAGTGGAGTGATGGCCTAGAGGTAATGCGTCCGCCTGGGAAGCGAGAGAATCTGAGCGCGCTGGTTCGAATCACGGCTCAGCCGCCGATATTTTCTCCCCCTCCTCTAGACTTTGAGTGGTGGTCTAGACGCTAGTCATTCGGATGGGGCGATAAAC
>NC_134885.1:8925106-8940106 GCF_041734735.1 Babylonia areolata | reverse complement strand
AACAAACCCAGCAACAAACAAACAAAGAAACAACAACAAAAAAGTTTAATAAAAAATGAAGATGGAGAAATAGCACCAAGACACCACTAATAAGTTCTAATCTTTTACGTGTCGCCAGATTCAAGGGGGACTGTTACTGGAGAAATGAAACGTCGTGGTGTTCATGGCCTTCGCTCTGTGGGGGGAGGGGGGGCGGGGGAGACACTCACTCAGTCTGGCTCCACGACTAAGTAATAATTGTCGTCAGTTGGAGGGAGGAACGTGGGGTATGGGGGGTGGGGGAGGGGGAGGGGGGCGGTTTGTAGGTGATGTTTTCCGTTTTATTGAATCACAGATCAGACACCACTGAACACCACCGAAGAGACTCAACGGTGGTGCAGGGTTTCCTCCGGCGGCCCTAATACAACATCGATGGTTTTCCAAAAGGACTGGCACGTTGAGACTTCGACAGACGAATCTTGGGCGTGGCTGTATATGGAGGATTGGGAATGAACGGCTTTGGAGTAATGCCACTGAAACTGTGCATATAATAGGGTAGGAAAAAAACCCCAAATAAACAAAAAAAAAAACAGGATTTAACTCTCTCCATACGAACGGCGAAAGAGACGACGTTAACAGCGTTTCACCCCAATTACCACCATCAACATATTGCAAGCGGAAGGCTCTTATACTGAAGAGGTGAATGTTGACAAAGAATACCACAATTCTGACGACGGAAGCTAAAGGTTGGGTCATTCAGACACCCACTGGACATCCGAGGGGTCTGTGTAGAGGACAAGAGAGGACTGGCCGTACTGAGTGAGTTAAAGCGGCAGTATTCATCAGTATCTAAAGCGCTTGCAGTGTGTACGTGGTAATGATGTGAAGCATTAATTAAGGGAATTGGTGATGAAGCGTGAGAGCGTTCAGAAGACACCATAGAATGGCACCAATGGCGTGCTTTGCTGTAATCTCCGTAAATGAGCTCTAGCTGGGATCGGATTGTAAAGATCTCTGTTATGGGAAGGGAGGAACCACAAATAGACAAATAATGAGCGATTCGGTATTGTGTACGTGTATCCTACTCCACTGAGTTTAGTTCAGTGGTGTGTGTGTGTGTGTGTGTGTGTGTGTGTGTGTGTGTGTGTGTGTGTGTGTGTGAATCTGTGAACCACAAATAGACAAATGATGAGCGATTCGGTATTGTGTACGTGTATCCTACTCCACTGAGTTTAGTTCAGTGGTGTGTGTGTGTGTGTGTGTGTGTGTGTGTGTGTGTGTGTGTGTGTGTGTGTGTGTGTGTGTGTGTGTGTGTGTGTGTGTGTGTGTGTGTGTGTGTGTGTGTGTGTTTGCATGCGTGTGTCTGTGTGTGTATCTGTGTCTGTGTGCTAGTGCGATCGTCTGTCTATGTCCCTCTACACACACACACACACACACACACACACACACACACACACACACACACACACACCCGCACGTACATCCCCACTCCTTCGCCCCCCGACCCTCGAGTAAGTCCACAGAGCATTCACAAAATTATGAAAGCTTTCACAAATTCATCAGTATGTACACAAAGTCAACAGAACATTCACAAAGTCAACAGGACACACACAAAATCAACAGGCCATTCACAAAATCAGCAGACATTCACGAAATCGACATAACATTCAAGAAGTCAGCAAAACATTAAAAAAAAAAAAAAAAAAAAAATCAGCAGGTCATTTGCAAAATCAGCAGGACATTCACAAAATCAACAAAACATTCAAGGAGTCAGCAGGACAGGACATTCACAGTATCAGCAGGACATTCACAGAATCAACAGGACATTCACAATGTCAACAGAACATTCAAGGAGTCAGCAGGACATTCACAGAATCAGCAGGACATTCACAGAATCAGCAGGACATTCACAGAATCAACAGGACATTCACAATGTCAACAGAACATTCAAGGAGTCAGCAGGACATTCACAGAATCAGCACGACATTCACAAAATCAACAGGACATTCACAGTATCAACAGAACATTCAAGAAGTCAGCAGGACATTCACAGAATCAGCATGACATTCACAGAATCAGCAGGACATTCACAGAATCAGCACGACATTCACAAAATCAACAGGACATTCACAGTATCAACAGAACATTCAAGAAGTCAGCAGGACATTCACAGAATCAACAGGACATTTCACAAGGTGAACAACACATCCACAAAGTCAGTAAGACTTTCGTGAAATCAGAAGGACATTCAAATAGTCAGCAGGGTATTATCAAAGTCAATAAGACAATTAGGAAGGCAGAAACAACACAGTCACGAAGTTAACTCTTTCCATACGAACGGCGAAAGAGACGACGTTAACAGCGTTTCACCCCAGTTACCATCATCAAAATATTGCAAGTGGAAGGCTCTTATACTGAAGAGGTGAATGTTGACAAAGAATACCACAATTCTGACGACGGAAGCTAAAGTTTGGGTCATTCAGACACCCACTGGACATCCGAAGGGTCTGTGCAGAGGAGAAGAGAGGACTGGCCGTACTGAGTGAGTTAAAAGGGCATTCACAAAGTGGGCGACACGTTTCGGAACTCAGCGAGAACCAGACGTAATCAAGTGGACACGAGAAAGCCCCAGGGAATGAGATAAACACCCAGAAGCCATACAACTTGAGTTAAAATTGGAAACAAGAAATCAGATCGAACAACACTGACAGATCGTGCTCGCCAAATCTGTTTATATCGATTTGTGGATAACATGAAGTTGAATTAGGTAACTGAAAAAACAAAAACAAAAAAGGTAGGAAAAAAAAAAAAAAATGAAAGAATATAAAACCTAATTAAATTCAGGAAACGTTCTTCTTTTTATTTTTATTTTTTCGAGAACATGTAATTAACTGAACTACGAGAGCAAGACCCAATAAAATAGAATAATGAAACATAATAAAACAGTATGAAATAAATTGAAACAAACAAACAAACAATATTACCCATCAGGCCATAAAGGAAATAGGAAAAACCCCGAACCTTTTGCCAGTGTAGATTGAAATAAAAAAACCAAAGAAAGGCAAACAAAGACAGAATGTGAAAATGACATGTCTAAAAATGTGTAGTGAATACACAGCTCACCAAAACCAAATGGCAATATAACAGACAAGAAACAGGCCAAGATGGATTCATTCTGGGGGTGGCTTATATATAATGAAGAATCGATTTTCTGGTCGTCGCAGGTATGGATAGATTTAAAAAAAAAAAAAAAAAAAGACTAAATGAACTCCGAAGCAATGCCCAGTCAGCATCACGACTATCTAGAAACTGGTTCCCAACTTTGATATGCTCAAGTTACTTGGGAACAGATGATGCAATTCTTCAACGTGGGGCCCCACGTCAGAGTTTTGTATTGTATTGTATTGTATTGTATTGTACCGTATTATATTGTATTGTATTGTATTGCATTGCATTGTATCATAGTATCGTATTGTATTGTATTGTATTGTATTACTCTTTTGTCACAACAGTTTACTCTGTGTGAAATTCGGGCTGCTCTCCCCAGGTAGAGCGCGTCGCCACACTGACAGCGCCACCTGTTTTCTATTATTTTAAAATTATTTTTCTGCCTGCAACCTTATTTGTTTTCCTATAGAAGTGGATTTTTCTACAGAATCTTGCCAAGGACAACCGTTTTGTTGCAGTGGGTTCTTTTACGTGCGCTATGTGCGTGACTGCAGACAGGACCTCGGATTATCTTCTCATCCGAATGACTAGCGTCAAGGCCACTACCACTCAGGGTCTAGTGGAGGAGGGGAAAATAATGACGACTGTGGGATTCGAACCAGTGCTCTCAGATTCTCTCGCTTCCAGGTCCGACGCGTTACGACTGGACCAACCGTCCCCCACTTGACAAAAGACAGGTGGCTACTTAATAATAATAATAATAGTATTTATATAGCGCTGAGTCTTGTGCAGAGACAAATCAAAGTACTTTCGCACCAGTCATTCACACGCATGCATAACTCTAAAACTGTAGAAACTAAAGACAAGGAAGGGCAGGCAAGGGAGGCTATTTTGGGAAGAGGTGGGTTTTAAGGCCAGACTTGAAAGAGCTGAGTGTGGAGACTTGACGAAGCGAAAGAGGAAGTTCATTCCAATCGCAAGGTCCAGAGACAGAGAAAGAACTGCGGCCAACAGTCGAGTGTTTGAATCTGGGTATGCGTAAACAGAGTGGATCCGAAGCCGATCGTAGTGAGAGAGATGGAGTGTAGAGGTGAAAGCAGCCACAGAGATAGGAAGGGGCAGTTTTGTGAATACATCTATGACATAGAGTGTTGATCTTGTACTTTATTCGGTGTGAGACAGGGAGCCAGTGGAGATGTTGCAAAAGAGGAGTGATGTGCTCAAATCTTTTCTTTCTGAGGACGGGCAGCAGAGTTTGTATGCGCTGAAGGGACTGAATGGATGAAGCAGGCAAACCAGACAATAGAGAGTTACAGTAGTCAAGGCGAGAGAGAATGAGAGAAACGACAAGTCTAGATGTTGCGTCAGTGGACAGATATTTCCGGACGGCACTGATGCGCCGCAGTTGACAGTAGCAGAACTGACATGTCTGACTGATAAATTTTTGCATGGACAGTGTATTGTCAAGGACAACACCGAGGTTCCTGACTGACGTGAAAAAGAGGGATGTATGTACTGCCAAGTTTGATTGTGTCAATTGTGTATGGAAGACAGTTTTTGTTTAGTTCCTATGATCATTGCTTCAGTTTTGTCCGTGTTCAATTGTAACTTATTTCTAGTCATCCAGTTTTGAATGTCCAGGAAGCAGTTGGATGTTTCTTGCAAGAGCGACAACAATTTTTCATGGGTATCACTCTTCTGGAGTTGAGTGTCATCAGCATAAGAATGATGTATGGTATTATGGCGGTTGATAATTTCAGCGAGAGAAGCAGTGTACAGTGTGAAGAACACTGGGCCTAAAACAGATCCCTGTGGGACTCCATGTTCGATTTTAACGGGTTCAGATTGGAAATGATCAACAATGACAGACTGGAATCGATCAGTGAGATAAGATTTGAACCAGTTTAGAACAGTGCCGTTGATACCAAATGTAAATTGAAGACGGGAAAGAAGGACTGAATGGTCTATCGTGTCAAAGGCGGCTGACAAGTCGAGAAGAGTGAGAAGGGAAATGTTTCCTGAGTCGGACGCTATCAGTAGATTGTTCAGGATGTGGAAGAGAGTGGTTTTGGTGCTGTGGTCAGCGCGATAGGCAGACTGAAATGGGTGGATGAGATTGTTGAAACAAAGGTGGTTGTTGAGCTGCTTGAGGACAGCTTTTTCAAGGAGTTTGGACATGAATGGAAGATTAGAAACTGGTCGATAGTTTTTCAAAATGTCTGCGTCAAGGTTGGGTTTCTTCAGAAGAGGCCGGACGATTGCAGTTTTGAAAGTGGATGGAAACGTTCCAGTGAGAAGGGATGAGTTGACAATATTGGTGATTGTGTGGAGAAGATGTGAGACACACTGGGAAAAGACCGAGGCTGGTATAGGATCGAGCTCACAGGATTTTATTGTCATTTCTTTCAGGATTTCATGAACTTTTGTTTCAGTCAATGGATTAAAGGAATAGAGAGGAGTGCCGCTGAATTGAGGATCAGGATGAATAGGTTGGAAAGACATCTGGTCTAAGATGGTACGAATATTTTGGACTTTGTCGAAAAAGAAAGAGGAGAAGACATTGGGGAGTTCAGATAAAGTGTAGGCAGAAGGAAGAGGAGTCTTTTTTGCAGTTCCAAGAAGATTTGACATGACAGAGTAAAGAGATTTGGTGGGTGTGGCATCGATAACTTGAGAAGAAAAGAAGTTTGTCCTTGCTGATGAGATCATATGTTTGACTTTATTTATTTGTTTTCGGAATATTTGATTGTGGACTTGCAGTTTTGTTGATCGCCATCGTCTTTCCAGTTGGCGACGTTTGCGTTTTGCAAGTCGATTGTCTTGTGTGTACCATGGGGCGGAGGGTCTGTCAGGGAGCATGCAGGTAGTGGGGTGTGCATGTTCATCCAGCAGTTGAGAGAGGACAGTGTTGTGATGTGTGGATTCGTCAGTACGGGAAGAAATTTTGGAAAGGCTTGAGAAGAAAAAGTGTTAATGTTGATGGATTTCAGGTTGCGACGAGAAACAGATTTTTTGGTTCTGGTAGGTTTTGAAATATTAAGCAAGAACATAACAGCAGAATGGTCCGAAGAAAGTTTGTCAGTTACAGTCACTGACGCAACCATGGCATCAGAGTCACGTGCGATGAGCCAGTCCAACGTATGGCCAGATCTGTGTGTTGGTTCTGTAACGAACTGAGAGAGAGAATGAGTGGACAGAAATAGACATAGGCGTTTGACATCAGTGGAAGTCTGGTTGTCGAAATAAAAATTGAAATCTCCGAGGATAATAAGTAGTGTTCGGAACTCATCGTGAAACTGAGAAGATGTTAGGTTATTTTTACGACTAGCAGGAGGACGATAGAGACAACAGAGGATGATTGAGTGACCGGGAACACTGAGAGTGACTTATAGCATTCCGAAGGTATCATGTGGAAAGGCGTGGTTATGGGAGAAGGAGAGGGAAGACTCCAAGATATCTACACTGTCTACAGACAGTGGCGATGTCACCTCCACGAGACAATCGAGGAAGTGACATTGTTTTGTATCCAAGGGGGGTCAGTTGTTTAAGTTTGGGTTCGTGACCTTGTGACTTTAACCAGGTTTCGGTAAGAAATACGCAACATACACTGGCCAATGTCCTGGGTAGGAAGACCCAGGTTTCAGTGTAACAACTGGTACCCCAGTGGGTTTCGGTTTGCTTAAGACAGCTGCTTGGTCGCCTCCTACCCAGAGTTCATCGGAATGACTAGCGTCCAGACCACCACTCGAGGTCTAGTGAAGGAGGAGAAAATACTGGCCACTGTGGGATTCGAACCAGTGCGCTCAGATTATTTCGCTTCCCAGGCGACTGGGACAACACAGTCGAGTAGCATCCACTTCACGCATGCGTCTTTGGATGTTATGCTCAAACTTCCTGACCAGCACTACAAGTGTTTGTATCTCAACGTCATCGCTTCCTTCCCTCTTATACTGTCCTTCCCACAGCACATCCCTTGCCATGGATCACTTGAGTGAGTGACTATTCCTTTTGGGTTCCATGCGATTTATCCTTATGATGAAATGTTTTTGTTTTTTTTCTTCTCAAAATCGTCTTTAACTTTCTGTCCCCTTCTTATGACAGCCTGAAGACATTTTTCTGCACACTCTGTATTTCAGACATTAAATGGATTGACTGATTGATTGGTTGACTGATCTTTCTGGCGGGATATCATAAAAAAAAGAGTAAAACCTTGTCACGCAGCCACATACCTCCACAACAGCAGTGTTATTATCATCATTTTTAAAAAACAACAACCCATTGTTCCTCATTCTGTGGCCTTTCATGCCCTGCTAGCCGTCATGGTGACCTCAGTTTCGATCCGAGATCACTTCCATGGTTAGGAGGATTCCTGTAAAAGTCTTCGGTTTCGGCAGCCTTGGGTAATTGTAGTTTTCCACTCTGCGGGGCACACTCTCTCAGTCTGGCTTCGCAACCAAGGAATTGTCATCAGTTGGGGACGTAGCAGGTTGTGTCCGGTGTAAGGTTAATTCAGAACAGGCACTAATGAACACAACCGAAGTAACTCAGCAACAGTGCAGGGTCTCCTCTGTTGTGTGCCCTCCTGGTCTAAAGTCAATGAGCGGCGTGGGAGTGATGCTACTGAAACAGTCCAGATGATGGGGCAACAAAAGAAAAGATAAAAGAAGAAGAAAGAGAGGAAGAAGATAGAGGAGGAGGAGGAGGAGAAGAAGAAGAAGACGAAGAAGAAGACGAAGAAGAAGAAGAAGAAGAAGAAGAAGAAGAAGAAGAAGACGAAGAAGAAGACGAAGAAGAAGAGCAACAATAACAACAACAACAACAACAATAATAATAATAACAAGAACAACAGCATCAACAACAACAAGAACACAAGAACAGAAAAACGAACAAAACAACAAGAACATGAAAGACAGAAACTTATCGTCACCAGCGCACATCACCCAGACCAAGACCAATTCAGTTAACAAAAGAAAAACAACAACAACAAAACAAAACAATGTCCTTTATTCAGTGAACCGTCAAAAGAAATACATCAATTCCAGCTGAAGTATTAAGCGCACAATATTGATTGAAGCGACAAGCGACAAAACCATCTATTCTAATTGTTGGTGTACACAGACAGCGACCAGAATAACATGAAATACATATAAATCATACACACAAAACAACAACAGCTAACGGAAAATACAGTCATTCTTTGTGAACAAGTGTGTTGTTGTTGACAGATTTCACGTGTTTTTTTTGTTTGTTTTTTTCCCCACTGACAGTGATATTAGACGATAAAAAAGGTGAGGGATTGGGAAAGGGTGAGGCGAGGAGAGAGAGACAAACTGAGTTTGTGTGTGTGTGTGTGTGTGTGTGTGTGTGTGTGTGTGTGTGTGTGTGTGTGTGTGTGTGTGTGTGTGTGTGTGTGTGTGTGTGTGTGTGTGTGTGTGTGTGTGTGTGTGTATGCGCGCTCGCGCGCTCGCGCGTGCGTGCCTAATACTTGTGCAACACAACGTTCTTTTGACGATAACTAGTTTACGAAGATTGTGGCTTCGTAGATAAATACAACCACATTGACTGTAAATTCACTTTTTTTCCTTTTAGTTCGAGTACATGTAACATCTAACATACAAACCGTAATCACATTTAGAACACGGACATTCCTTAAAATGTGCACGACAATAACTTAAGTAATAAAATCAATTTTGACTGTACAAGAGACAGGATATGACAGTGACGCTGAAATATAAGCTAACATTTATTTCCTGCAACACACAAAGCTCGTCCACTCATGTATATACATACACACCCAATAAAAGCCCCCTCTCACACATATACATACATCAGTACATACTAGAAATAACAGTACGCCACCCATGCAACAGTATTATGAAAGATATCAGGTTGAAACCTCACAGGTAACAAATTTCACTGCGATATTCCTTCCCATTTTTAGCCACTGTCTGTTTTCGGATTGTGTTCTGGAAATACAGATGGATGTTTTATCATCCGACCAACTCAACGACAAGAGAAGTAAACAGTTTAATTCCTCATAAATTCCTAGATACCGGGAAGAAATTATAACTGCTTGCTTTTGAGGCCATGAAACACTGCAGGTCCTACGTATTTTGTATTGTATTGTATTTTTTATTTTATTATTATCATTTTTTTTTTTTTTTTTTACTGTTTCGTCAAATTACTATGTGTGAAATTCGGGCAGTTTTCCCCAAGGAGAATAGAATGCATTAACACAGTGCAGCACCATCCATTTTTTTCCTTTAATTTTTCTTTAATTTTCCTACCTGCAAGTGTATTTGTTTGTCTATCAAAGTATTTTTTTTCTACATATTTATTTTTTATTTTTGATTCTAGAGACAACCATTTTGATGCTGTGGGTTATTTCCACGTGCTTTAAATGTAAGCTACATACTGGGCTTCCGTTTATTGTCTCATCCGGATGTCTCGTGGGTTCTGGGGTCTGGAATGTGACGAATGTCCTCTTGCCCTCTTCTCCTCTCTCGTAAATAATGCACAGCCTTCCCATCTCTCTCCGTTGTTATCTTCAGAAGTGTGAATGTATGCGGTTCTAAATCTTCTCGCAAGTGAATAGACTAATACGCCAGCTTGAACAGCAAGAAACAGACGTGTCACGAGGCTATAATGGTAAACAGGCAACAAGAAAAGATGCCTTCTACACTGCTAGTTTTTTTTTTTTTTTTTAAATACCTGGCATAGAAGATTGTTCAGCAATTCTCTCCTGAAGGGGCTCAGAGACACCCTGTGGCCGATATCAACCCTGTACAGCACACCAAGCTCCATGGCTCCAGACAGGACTTGGAGAGGACAACGTCATTCAGCAGACTGGCTGCTCTGACATTTTGTAGAGGCGAAAACGTGAATGAAGAAGAAGAAGAAGAAGAAGAAGGGGGGAAAAGAAGAAGAAGAAGGGGTGGGAGGGAGGAGAAGAAGAAGAGAAGAAGAAGAAGAAGAAGAAGAAGAAGAAGAAGAAGAAGAAGAAGAAGAAGAAGAAGAAGAAGAAGAAGAAGAAGAAGGAGGAGGAGGAGGAGGAGGAGAGGGAGGAAAAAAGAAACTGAGCAAGATTCGTGTTTGAAATTTATACAAGTTGATTAAGAAGTTGACAGACAGAGAGAGAGAGAGAGAGAGAGAGAGAGAGAGAGAGAGAGACAGAGACAGAGACAGAGAGAGACAGACAGACAGACAGACAGAGACAGAGACACAGAGAGAGAGAGACAGAGACACACAGAGAGAGACATACGGATACGGATACGGATATGGATAATCTATTCAAGTATAGGCCATTGTGTGCAAACACATGAACATATAACAAAAACCAACAAACAGCACGCGGTCAGGTCAACAAGAAACATACTTTGTTCATAATTCTAAGACATCGGAGTCGATCACTACACTGTCTGGATGCTTTTAACAGATAGTTAGACAAATTGCCAATGGTCAGTTCGTGCCTAGAAGCCATGAGTAACGCTAATCTGAGCTGACTGGGAGAAGAAGAAGAAGAAGAAGAAGAAGAAGAAGAAGAAGAAGAAGAAGAAGAAGAAGAAGAAGAAGAAGAAGAAGAAGAAGAAGAAGAAGAAGAAGAAGAAAAAGACAGAGACAGAGAGACAGAGAGAGAGATTGAGAGAGAGAGAGACTGAGAGAGAGAGAGACTGAGAGAAAGAGATTGAGAGAGAGACTGAGAGAGAGAGTGAGAGAAAGAGGGATTGAGAGAGATTGAGAGAGAGAGATTGAGAGAGAGATTGATAGAGAGAGAGAGAGAGATTGAGAGAAAGACAGAAAGAGAGAGAGAGATTGAGAGAGAAAGATTGAGAGAGAGAAAGAGACTAAGAGAGAGGTGTTTTTTTAATTTTTTATTTTTTTTTATTTTTTTAATTTCTACAAAATGGCAGAAGGGGTCCAAGCTTCTCGGGTGTTGAAAGACAGAAAGACAGGAAGGAGTTCCACTAACTCGATCCAACCAAAGGAAAGCTTCACCCTTCCACATAGGCTTTCTTCACGGAGACACTCATGCCGACATCCGCTGACATAAAGTGAATGGAGATGTCCTTCGTTTCATTTCCATTGAATTTTTTTTTTTCGAATAACTTAGTTCAGTTAAGTAATAATTGTAATCGTGTCTAATGTTCTTGTCCAGATTATGTTCAGGTTTAATCAATAGGGATATGTCATTTAAAAACGCTGTCGTTATTTGCGATCCATGTGACAGGTTTGAAACCCCATTCGGTCGGCTGCGTATGCGTGAAGCGAGAAAATAAGAATGAAAGTGCTTACATATAGCCATTGCGCAATGGGTGAGGGAGGCTTATGGATCTGTTGGGACATTACTGGTAGTTGATTACGTTTTTTTTTTTTTCGCCATGAGAAAAGTCTACAAAATGTGGAACATCTACATAACGAGGGATATGTCTACATATTGTCTACGAACTGAGAAAAATCTAGGTTTTATCATACACACAGTGTAGGTCTACCTGCAACGGCAGACAAATATAAGTCAACGAGAGCCAAAGACGTTGCAAGCGTAATTACAATTCTGTTTAAAAGACAACGATTAAAGTATCCTATAAATTGCATGCAATAGATAGACTGATAAATGAGTAGATGAATAAATCACACGAAGTATCATATAAATCACATGCAATAGACACTGAAATAGACTGACAAATGAATAGATAAATCACACGGATGAATGAATGATTAAATGGATAAATAGAAATATAGAATAAACTTTCCATTAATCTGTAAGAGTATTAAACTTAACTGCACGGAAAGTTGACAGCAATATCTGCGAAAGGCAACAATGTGTGTGTGTGTGTGTGTGTGTGTGTGTGTGTGTGTGTGTGTGTACGTGTGTGTGCGTGCGTGCGTGCGTGCGTGCGTGCGTGCATATGCGCCTGTGCAAACACACACTCCTGTTTCAAAGATTGTGCTTTGCTTCCTGGCATGTTATTCTTTAATCTATCTATGGCTGGACACTTACACATTGTTCTCTGCTGTCGGATGTCCAGAGATTTTAGCAAGAAGAAAAGCAAAATCAATACACAGCAACACGTCATTTTTTTTTTTTTTTTTTTATCCGAGCGTTCCTTCATAGTTCCCTGTCTCCATTGAAGAGACGCGGCGCTGGCATATCGCTACACCCCCTCCCTCCCTCCCTCTCTCTCTTTCTCTCTTCCTTTCCCACCATGACGACACTTCCGGCTTGACAGTCCACTTCCAGTCTGCTTCCGGTCTGAATCAGTCCACTTCCGGTCCGACTCAGTCTACTTCCTGTCCGATTCAATCTACTTCCGGTCCGACCCAGTCTACTTCCGGTGTGGAGAAGCGGCCTCCCGGACGACGACTCTGCGACGCTTGTTGCGTCGCGGCGTCCCTTCTTCTTCTTCTTCTTCCCCGGCAGTCCGGCGAAAGCGTTTCGGATCCTTCTCAGCCGGCGACTCCTCATCCTTGGCGCTGGAGAAGTCCTCTCCTCTTCCTCCTCTTCTTCTTCACCTCCTCTACGCTCCTTCTGCTTCTCCACCTTCCTCAGCCTCGTCTGGTGCGGCGCGGGGCGGCTCTCCACCGTCATCATCTCCCTCAGACCTGTTGCGGACTGTTGTGAGTCGTGGGGCGATTCTGGGGAAGATGCCGGGAGACGAGAAGAAGAAGAGGAGAGAGAGCGGGGGAGAGTGGAGGTAGAGGTGGTGGTGGTGGAGAGGAAGGAGGAGGAGGAGGAGGAGGAGGAGGAGGAGGAGTAGGGGGAGGCGCAGAGGAAGAAGGTGGTCAGCAGAGCCAGGGCCCACAGTAGCCGGGGGAAGAGGAGCGGGGCAGCGGGGGTGGCGGCGTTGCAGAAGTCGAGGTCGCAGAAGCAGTAGACGGCGGTGAAGTTGTGGTGGGGATGGTGCCAGGTGTGGCAGCCGTTGGTTTCGTTCACCCCGGGTAGGGAGCCCAGGTGGTAGCAGCCCCGGATGATGCCCACCCACCCGTCTGAAAACAGCAACAGTCAGTCACCCGTACCCACCCCGGTCTGAAGCAGCAACAGTTAACGACCGCCCCCCCCCATCCCCCACCCAACCCTGTCCCACCCTTTTGAGAGACTGGATGGTCACCTTTACCCCCCACCCGTCTGAAAATGCATAGATAAGTACACACCCGTATGAAACAACACAGTGGGACAGCCTACCCGTCTGTAAAAGCATCGTCTCTTCGCCACAATTGGAATGTCATCGACACATTATCACCACGGTTCACCAGTGATTGCTGGCAATCAACAATCATACCCATTCAACCGTCTGAAACAGCAACAGTTACCCGTACCCACCCACCCGGTCTGAAACAGCAACAGTTACCCGTACCCACCCGCCCGGTCTGAAACAGCAACAGTTACCCGTACCCACCCGCCCGTTCTGAAACAGCGACAGTTACCCGTACCCACCCGCCCGGTCTGAAACAGCAACAGTTACCCGTACCCACCCGCCCGGTCTGAAACAGCAACAGTTACCCGTACCCACCCACCCGGTGTGAAACAGCAACAGATACCCGTACCCACCCGCCCGGTCTGAAACAGCAACAGTTACCCGTACCCACCCGCCCGGTCTGAAACAGCAACAGTTACCCGTACCCACCCACCCGGTCTGAAACAGCGACAGATACCCGTACCCACCCGCCCGGTCTGAAACAGCAACAGTTACCCGTACCCACCCGCTCGGTCTGAAACAGCAACAGTTACCCGTACCCACCCGGTCTGAAACAGCAACAGTTACCCGTACCCACCCGCCCGGTCTGAAACAGCAACAGTTACCCGTACCCACCCGGTCTGAAACAGCAACAGATACCCGTACCTACCCACTCTGAAACAGCAACAGTTACCCACCCACTCAGTCTGAAAAGCAACAGGGGCTATATATAAGTATCCGTATTCATTAATTTCTTCTCAGGGAGAGCCCGTCGCTACACTACAGCGCCACCCATTTTTTGTATTTTTTCCTGCGTGCAGATATATTTGTTTTTCCTATCGAAATGGATTTTTCAACAGAATTTTGCCAGGAACAACTCTTTTGTTGCCGTGAGTTCTTTTACGTGCGCTAAGTGCATGCTGCACACGGGACCTCAGTTTATCGTCTCATCCGAATGACTAGCGTCCTGACCACCACTCAACGTCTAGTGGAGGGGGAGAAAATATCGGCGGCTGAGCCGTGATTCAAACCAGCGCGCTCAGATTCTCTAGAGTTATGCAATGTCTTCTCCTACTTTTCCGTTCCCGTTTCCGTTTCCGGCTAAGAGTTACCGTGGATTGGTTCCTGGATCTGCTTCCCGCACTTGTGAGGGAGGCTCTGGTCGCACTCCAAAGCCTCAAACTGGTAGGCCTGGAAGTCCTCGCCACAGGAACGGCTAACGCTGTTGTCGCACTTGTAACAGCGCAAAGCTCGGCCTGTAACAGTCAACGTTCAAGATACAAGTGTTACACGTGTTGTATTTCATTCCAGTTCGTAAAAAAAAAAAAAAAAAAAAAATCAGCCAGTTCATTGACATGTAACAAGTTTAGAGCGAGGGTGTAAGCCTTGCTTGTTGTGCTTTGACTTATCTTTTATACAGCTGCTTTGATGTTTCTGTGAATAAAATGTGTTCAAAACAAGATGCAATGTACGAGGTATAACATACAAGGTACAAGGTACAAAGTTTAATGTATCAGGTACAAGGTATAATCTACAGGGTACAAGGTACAATGTATAAGGTATAAGATAAAAGATACAAGGTAGAAGGTATACAGTATAAAGTACAAGGTATAAGTTACAAGGTATGAAGTATAAGGTACAAGGTACAGGGTATAAAAAATACAAGGTATAAGGTACAATG